>NC_087538.1:3725545-3728045 GCF_963921805.1 Phalacrocorax carbo
ATGGAACACAAAGTCATGAGCTAAGTGAACACAATGAACATTTCATGGACATTTCACAACGGTGATCCACAGACTAGGGGAATGATAAATGTCTCAGCGTATGCACATGCGCGTGCATTGGAACGATTCTCCAGGGAGGGGTGGAGGTAGACACCCACGTAGTCTGCAGCATCGTAGGCACAACAGACAAACGAACAAACCCGAAATAAACCAAAACCAAAAGTCGGCGAGCACCCGGTGGCGCCGGGACCCGAAGCTGGCTAGGGCCGACCGGTCCCGAAGTCTCCCGGCGGGCGGCAAACTTGCGCCGGTGAGCCGGGTGGCTCGTGAACACAAGCTGCTGCCTCTAACCGGTCCCCCGCCAGCCCGAGGGTGTGCTGGGGGTGGGGGGTAAGGGTTGGGGGGAGGGAGAGGAACGGAGCGAGCGGAGGGGCTGGCCGGGACCGTGAAGCCCGTGAGCGCACGGCAGCCACCGTCTCGCAGTGGGCGGGGGGGGGTGAGGAGGGGGGGGGGGGGGTGTGTGTGAGCGTGCGCGCTTAAAGAAAAGGAACGTTTCAGTAATTTTCAGTCCTCTTTTGTCGACTTTTTTCCTGCCGAAGCCGATAAAGGTAAAAACCTCTCGAGTGAAACGGCACGCCTGAACTAGCTCCCTTTATAAGAAGCGCTTAAATCCCGGAAACGGGGTGAAAAAAAAAAAAGAAAAAAGACCCCGAGCCGCCTTCCCCCCCCGGCCCCCACCGCCGCGCGACCAGGGTGGCCCGCGTCGCAGAGTCGCGTAAGACTCGTGGGGGAAGAAGAGGCGAAAAGGGAAAGAAGGTGATCAGAAATTACCCCCGCCGGTCCGCGCACCCCACCCCCTCGCCCCCACCGACCACCCCACCCCCGCCCAGACCCAACACCCCACGGCCGCGAGGAGCCGGCCACGCGGGTACCCCTGCCTGCGGAGCACTGAGCATGCGGCACGTCTACCTGGCTACGCGAGGAGCGGGGCAGCCACCCGCGTCTAGCCGGCTCCGGGGCTGGCTGCCAGGCCCACCCGGCGCCGGAACAGGCGGCTGCCACGTCTACATGGCTCCGGGCAGCGTGGCGGCCGCTGGCGGTGTGCGGCGACCGCGGCGTGTCGCTGCCGGAGCGTCCCGTGAAAAGGACGGTCGGGTCTGCCCGGCTCCGGGGGAGCAGCCGCCACGTCTGCCCGGCTCCGTGGGGGGGGGGGGGGGGGGGGGTCGGCGGCGGCTGCCACGTCTGCCCGGCTCCATGGGGGGGGGGTCGGCGGCGGCTGCCACGTCTACCCGGCTCCGTGGGGGGGGGTCGGCGGCGGCTGCCACGTCTGCCCGGCTCCATGGGGGGGGGGTCGGCGGCGGCTGCCACGTCTACCCGGCTCCGTGGGGGGGGTCGGCGGCGGCTGCCACGTCTACCCGGCTCCGTGGGGGGGGGGTCGGCGGCGGCTGCCACGTCTACCCGGCTCCGTGGGGGGGGTCGGCGGCGGCTGCCACGTCTACCCGGCTCCGTGGGGGGGGTCGGCGGCGGCTGCCACGTCTACCCGGCTCCGTGGGGGGGGTCGGCGGCGGCTGCCACGTCTACCCGGCTCCGTGGTGGCGGCTGCCACGTCTACCCGGCTCCGGGGACCGTGGCGGCCGCCGGAGCGCCCGGTGAAAAGGAGGGTCAGGTCTACCGGGCTCCGGCGGGACTTGGTCGCGTTCGAGGGGCGCAGGGGTAGACCTGCCGTCCACGCCACTTGGTCGGAGCTTTCGTAGGGGTCGCTGTTTTTCGCTGCCTCCAGTTACGTCATGGTAAAGGTCGGCGTGATTGACGCGCCTGCCCGGTGGGCGGAGGCGAGGCTCTTGGAGGTTTTTCCGGGCGAGGAAGTGTCGGTACGTACTACAGGAGCGAGCGGTGACTCGTCTCCGGAGCAGCGCTAGCGAGCGGTTGCAACGCCCGGGCCTCGGCTGGTGGGAAAGTTGGGGCGCTCCGCGGCTCTCGTTGGCGGTTCCCGCAGCGGTTCGGCTCGGCTTCTTGCCCGCTTAGGCACGGCCAGCCCCCGGCGCTTCGACCCGCGAGGCAGCCCGGTGGGTCCGAGGGGCGTGGAGAACCGGAGCTCGCCGTTGCCGACCGGCGCGAGGTGTGCCGAAGCAGTCTTCTGCGGGGACGGGGCAAGAGACCGGCGGCGGTTGCCGGCACTCGAACGCTAAGCGGCTGGGGAAGACGCGGAGTCAGTCGAGCCTGCCTGCCGCCGCGGCTTTCCCCGGCCCGCGAGGGTCCGATGGTGTGGCACGGGCGTTGGCGGCGGCGCCTCGTCCTCCTTTGACCGGCACGAGCCATTCGTGGCGGCCCGCGGTGTCTGGCCTGCCCTGGTTTCTCGACCTGCCGGAGAGCTTGGTGGTGGGATGGCGCGCGTCCGGGCGAGGTGGCGGCACTCGGTCCTTTTTCTCCGGCCTTAAAGCTGGAACCCGCGAAGCGGGCGGTTTCTGAGCGGCGGCCAGCCGGTCCCGGTTGGCTGACT
>NC_087538.1:3740545-3745545 GCF_963921805.1 Phalacrocorax carbo
GCGTAGCCGTCGTCGTGGCTGGCGGCGGCGCCGTCGCTGTTAGCGTTAGTAGTAACGATCGATAGGTAGGACTGGGCGAATCGATGGGATTTAGCGCGTTAAGGAGGCGTTTCCTTTAACGCCGATGGCAAGCCTCTCTTTTTCTCCCCCCCCGTCCCCCCTCGTCGTTTTACGGTAACGCTCGCCACGGTCGCGCGTTCGCGTCGCGCCACGCCCGACGGTCGAATCGCGGCGCGGCGCTCTCGCTCTACGAGGCCGTGCGCGGTCGTTCCCCGTCGTCGCCGTAACCGTTACCGGCGCTTTCGTGGCTCGTCCCCGAGATCCCCTGCAGTACGCGCAAACGCGTGCGCGCGTCGCTACGGCGTCCGTCGCCGACCGTCCGCTCACCCGTTCGTCGGCAATTCTCTGTCAGCGAACAACTTATCGACACCTACCGAGCCGTATCTGCGTCGCCTTGCCTGTCCCGGTACTTCTTACGACGACGTGCGGTAATCGTCCGTAGCACGCGGCAGCACGTGATGCGGGGGGTGGGGTGGGGTGGGTGTGTGTGTGTGCGCGCGCGCGCGCGTGGTGTGTGCGGTGCGTGCTGTGGGGGACGGGGGACGGGGGTGTGGGGGGGTGTGCGCGTGTCGCGCGCAGCGCGCGTGTCGCGCGGCACTCCCTCACGCGTTCCCCGTCCAGCCCGCCGGCTGAGGCCGCTACCGGATCGGGTCCCTCCCGGCCCGGCCGCGGCGGGTCGCCTCCGCGCCGCCTGCGTGGGGAGGGTCCGGCCTTGTCCCGGGCGCCGGGCTTCGGCGCCCGCTGCTTTCGGCCGGGGGCGCGGGGCCCCTTCCACGTCCCCTCGAGGCCCGGGCGGAACGGGACCGTCCTCTCGGCAGCGCTCGCCGCTCGAACGCGTCCCGCCCGCCACGCGACCGCTGGCCGGCGGCCGGGCCTTAGAAGCGTGGGCCGCCTCTCGGCCAGCCCCGGCAGGGGGCCCTGCAGCCCACGCTGCCGGCGCCGGGCCCGGCGGACCGCCGTCGCTGCCCAGGCCGAGGCAGGCGGCTGCTGCTTTCCCAGGGACGGCTCTGACCGGCAAGCGAGGCGAGCGCGTATCCCGCCCGCGGGCAGGCAGGCTCGCAGGCCGGGCATCGTACGTGGCTGGCAACGCCGGCTGTAACAGAGAAGGCGGGGCGATCTGCAGCTCTTTTTCGCGTCTCCCTCCCTGCGTGCCCGACATCCCGGACGAGGCTGGCCCGAAGCCCGCCCCCCCCCGCCCCCGGCGCCGCGCGCAGGCGCTCCTGCGTGCCCCTGTCCGTACTGCACACGCCCCCCCCCCCCCCACACCCCCCCCCCCCCCACCCCACCCCCGGCCCCGCCGCCCCGCACCCCTCACCCCACCCCGCGCCACCGACGCAACCCCCCAGCACACAGCCCCGCCTGCCCGCCCAGACATGTAGCTCACGGCTAGTATAGCTGCTCCCCACCCCACACCCCCCCCACCCCCCCACCCCCCCCCACGCGGCCTCTCCCCCCACCTCCCGCTGCCGCCGCCGTCCGTCGCCCCGCCCACCCCACCCCCCCCCCCCCCCGGCCCCGCCGCCCCGCACCCCTCACCCCACCCCGCGCCACCGACGCAAACCCCCAGCACACAGCCCCGCCTGCCCGCCCAGACATGTAGCTCACGGCTAGTATAGCTGCTCCCCACCCCACACACACCCCCCCCCACCCCACCCCCCACGCGGCCTCTCCCCCCACCTCCCGCTGCCGCCGCCGTCCGTCGCCCCCCCCCACCCCTCGCCCCCGACCCTCCCCCGCTGGCCACGAAGCTAGCGGCCGGTAGTCTAGCTGCGCTCGCCCGCCCGCCCAGACATGTAGTTCACGGCTTGTATAGCTGCTCCCCACCCCACACCCCACACCCCCCCAAACGCGGCCTCTCCCCCCACCTCCCGCCGCCGCCGCCGCCGCCGCCGCCCCCCCCAAACCCCGCCCCCCCCCCCCCCGCCTTCCACTACCAGGTCAGCCGCCCCGGGGAAGGCTAGGCGGGAGACTTTGGAACCTAGTGGCGTCCCTGACGCCTCCTTTCTTTCTCAGTCAAGCCGTCAGCCGGTTGCTCGCCCGCCCTGCCTGCCGCGCGTCTGCCCGCCCCTGCCGGGGGCGGAAAACCTGAGGGACGCGAAACGGGGGGGGGGGGGGGGGGAGGGAGGGAGGGAGGGAGGGAGGGAGGGAGGGAGGCGGGGGGGGAAAAAAAAACATACCCATAAAATAAAATCTAAAAAGCGCCGAGCGACCCCGATGGAAATCTCCTCCAAAAAAGCGACACCCTTTCGCTCTCCCCAGCCTACCTCTGCGCCGGGTTCCCCGCCTGCTCGCTGACCGCTCTCTGCGCCTCTGCGCCGGCCTCCCTTTCCCGCTGCGGCTCTCGCCGCGACTGAGCGCCGGACCGTCAGCCTAGCGAGGCGGGAACTGCCGCCCTTTCCCCGAGGGCGGGGGCCCGGTTGCCGAGCAGCGAGGCGTGCGCGCCTGCGCAGGGCGGGCGGCTGCGTCCCTCCACCCCCCCCCCCCCCCCCCCCCCGCTGCTCCGCGGCGCCAGGGCTTCTGCGGTCGGCGGGGGCCGCACCCACCGGTCCGCCGGTTCCGAAATGCAGCGCGGGTGCCTGTGGGTGCCACTCTGTCTCTCCGTCGCGTCGGCATGATTGACGCGCGTGCATCGGAGCGTGTGTCGGGGGGGGGGGGGGGAGCGGGGGTGGGAAGGAGACACACACAAAGTCTGCAGGATCGCAGACACGTATTTTAATCGATTTATTTTTAAAAATTACAAACGACAGTGAAACGGGGCGGGGGGGGGGGGAAAGGGGGAAGGGGGAAGGGGGAAGGGGGAAGGGGAGAGAGAAAAAGAACAAAGCACCAAACGAACAAACCCGAAATAAACCAAAACCGAAAGTCGGCGAGCACCCGGTGGCGCCGGGACCCGAAGCTGGCTAGGGCCGACCGGTCCCGAAGTCTCCCGGCGGGCGGCAAACTTGCGCCGGTGAGCCGGGTGGCTCGTGAACACAAGCTGCTGCCTCTAACCGGTCCCCCGCCAGCCCGACGGTGTGCTGGGGGTGGGGGGTAAGGGTTGGGGGGAGGGAGAGGAACGGAGCGAGCGGAGGGGCTGGCCGGGACCGTGAAGCCCGTGAGCGCACGGCAGCCACCGTCTCGCAGTGGGCGGGGGGGGTGAGGAGGGGGGAGTGGGGGGGGGTGTGGGGGGTGTGAGCGTGCGCACTTAAAGAAAAGGAACGTTTCAGTAATTTTCAGTCCTCTTTTGTCGACTTTTTTCCTGCCGAAGCCGATAAAGGTAAAAACCTCTCGAGTGAAACGGCACGCCTGAACTAGCTCCCTTTATAAGAAGCGCTTAAATCCCGGAAACGGGGTGAAAAAAAAAAAAGAAAAAAGACCCCGAGCCGCCTTCCCCCCCCGGCCCCCACCGCCGCGCGACCAGGGTGGCCCGCGTCGCAGAGTCGCGTAAGACTCGTGGGGGAAGAAGAGGCGAAAAGGGAAAGAAGGTGATCAGAAATTACCCCCGCCGGTCCGCGCACCCCACCCCCTCGCCCCCACCGACCACCCCACCCCCGCCCAGACCCAACACCCCACGGCCGCGAGGAGCCGGCCACGCGGGTACCCCTGCCTGCGGAGCACTGAGCATGCGGCACGTCTACCTGGCTACGCGAGGAGCGGGGCAGCCACCCGCGTCTAGCCGGCTCCGGGGCTGGCTGCCAGGCCCACCCGGCGCCGGAACAGGCGGCTGCCACGTCTACATGGCTCCGGGCAGCGTGGCGGCCGCTGGCGGTGTGCGGCGACCGCGGCGTGTCGCTGCCGGAGCGTCCCGTGAAAAGGACGGTCGGGTCTGCCCGGCTCCGGGGGAGCAGCCGCCACGTCTGCCCGGCTCCGTGGGGGGGGGGGGGGGGGGGGGTCGGCGGCGGCTGCCACGTCTGCCCGGCTCCATGGGGGGGGGGTCGGCGGCGGCTGCCACGTCTACCCGGCTCCGTGGGGGGGGGTCGGCGGCGGCTGCCACGTCTGCCCGGCTCCATGGGGGGGGGGTCGGCGGCGGCTGCCACGTCTACCCGGCTCCGTGGGGGGGGTCGGCGGCGGCTGCCACGTCTACCCGGCTCCGTGGGGGGGGGGTCGGCGGCGGCTGCCACGTCTACCCGGCTCCGTGGGGGGGGTCGGCGGCGGCTGCCACGTCTACCCGGCTCCGTGGGGGGGGTCGGCGGCGGCTGCCACGTCTACCCGGCTCCGTGGGGGGGGTCGGCGGCGGCTGCCACGTCTACCCGGCTCCGTGGTGGCGGCTGCCACGTCTACCCGGCTCCGGGGACCGTGGCGGCCGCCGGAGCGCCCGGTGAAAAGGAGGGTCAGGTCTACCGGGCTCCGGCGGGACTTGGTCGCGTTCGAGGGGCGCAGGGGTAGACCTGCCGTCCACGCCACTTGGTCGGAGCTTTCGTAGGGGTCGCTGTTTTTCGCTGCCTCCAGTTACGTCATGGTAAAGGTCGGCGTGATTGACGCGCCTGCCCGGTGGGCGGAGGCGAGGCTCTTGGAGGTTTTTCCGGGCGAGGAAGTGTCGGTACGTACTACAGGAGCGAGCGGTGACTCGTCTCCGGAGCAGCGCTAGCGAGCGGTTGCAACGCCCGGGCCTCGGCTGGTGGGAAAGTTGGGGCGCTCCGCGGCTCTCGTTGGCGGTTCCCGCAGCGGTTCGGCTCGGCTTCTTGCCCGCTTAGGCACGGCCAGCCCCCGGCGCTTCGACCCGCGAGGCAGCCCGGTGGGTCCGAGGGGCGTGGAGAACCGGAGCTCGCCGTTGCCGACCGGCGCGAGGTGTGCCGAAGCAGTCTTCTGCGGGGACGGGGCAAGAGACCGGCGGCGGTTGCCGGCACTCGAACGCTAAGCGGCTGGGGAAGACGCGGAGTCAGTCGAGCCTGCCTGCCGCCGCGGCTTTCCCCGGCCCGCGAGGGTCCGATGGTGTGGCACGGGCGTTGGCGGCGGCGCCT
>NC_087538.1:3758045-3763045 GCF_963921805.1 Phalacrocorax carbo
CGCCGCTATCGCCTTACTCGTAGCACTACGCTTAACGTTCGCGCTCGTAAGGCTTTCCGTTCTCCTTCCTTCCTTTGTTCGTTAACCAGATTCGCAGTCGTTAGGACTCGTACGAGCGCCGCTGTTCTTCCGGGTCGCGAGAACCGAGGGTCGTCTCTCGCGCCGTCGGCGGTAGGGCGGCTCCCGGGCTGTAACGAGGAACCACCGCGCGTAGCCGTCGTCGTGGCTGGCGGCGGCGCCGTCGCTGTTAGCGTTAGTAGTAACGATCGATAGGTAGGACTGGGCGAATCGATGGGATTTAGCGCGTTAAGGAGGCGTTTCCTTTAACGCCGATGGCAAGCCTCTCTTTTTCTCCCCCCCCGTCCCCCCTCGTCGTTTTACGGTAACGCTCGCCACGGTCGCGCGTTCGCGTCGCGCCACGCCCGACGGTCGAATCGCGGCGCGGCGCTCTCGCTCTACGAGGCCGTGCGCGGTCGTTCCCCGTCGTCGCCGTAACCGTTACCGGCGCTTTCGTGGCTCGTCCCCGAGATCCCCTGCAGTACGCGCAAACGCGTGCGCGCGTCGCTACGGCGTCCGTCGCCGACCGTCCGCTCACCCGTTCGTCGGCAATTCTCTGTCAGCGAACAACTTATCGACACCTACCGAGCCGTATCTGCGTCGCCTTGCCTGTCCCGGTACTTCTTACGACGACGTGCGGTAATCGTCCGTAGCACGCGGCAGCACGTGATGCGGGGGGTGGGGTGGGGTGGGTGTGTGTGTGTGCGCGCGCGCGCGCGTGGTGTGTGCGGTGCGTGCTGTGGGGGACGGGGGACGGGGGTGTGGGGGGGTGTGCGCGTGTCGCGCGCGCGCGCGCGTGTCGCGCGGCACTCCCTCACGCGTTCCCCGTCCAGCCCGCCGGCTGAGGCCGCTACCGGATCGGGTCCCTCCCGGCCCGGCCGCGGCGGGTCGCCTCCGCGCCGCCTGCGTGGGGAGGGTCCGGCCTTGTCCCGGGCGCCGGGCTTCGGCGCCCGCTGCTTTCGGCCGGGGGCGCGGGGCCCCTTCCACGTCCCCTCGAGGCCCGGGCGGAACGGGACCGTCCTCTCGGCAGCGCTCGCCGCTCGAACGCGTCCCGCCCGCCACGCGACCGCTGGCCGGCGGCCGGGCCTTAGAAGCGTGGGCCGCCTCTCGGCCAGCCCCGGCAGGGGGCCCTGCAGCCCACGCTGCCGGCGCCGGGCCCGGCGGACCGCCGTCGCTGCCCAGGCCGAGGCAGGCGGCTGCTGCTTTCCCAGGGACGGCTCTGACCGGCAAGCGAGGCGAGCGCGTATCCCGCCCGCGGGCAGGCAGGCTCGCAGGCCGGGCATCGTACGTGGCTGGCAACGCCGGCTGTAACAGAGAAGGCGGGGCGATCTGCAGCTCTTTTTCGCGTCTCCCTCCCTGCGTGCCCGACATCCCGGACGAGGCTGGCCCGAAGCCCGCCCCCCCCCGCCCCCGGCGCCGCGCGCAGGCGCTCCTGCGTGCCCCTGTCCGTACTGCACACGCCCCCCCCCCCCCCACACCCCCCCCCCCCCCACCCCACCCCCGGCCCCGCCGCCCCGCACCCCTCACCCCACCCCGCGCCACCGACGCAACCCCCCAGCACACAGCCCCGCCTGCCCGCCCAGACATGTAGCTCACGGCTAGTATAGCTGCTCCCCACCCCACACCCCCCCCACCCCCCCACCCCCCCCCACGCGGCCTCTCCCCCCACCTCCCGCTGCCGCCGCCGTCCGTCGCCCCGCCCACCCCACCCCCCCCCCCCCCCGGCCCCGCCGCCCCGCACCCCTCACCCCACCCCGCGCCACCGACGCAAACCCCCAGCACACAGCCCCGCCTGCCCGCCCAGACATGTAGCTCACGGCTAGTATAGCTGCTCCCCACCCCACACACACCCCCCCCCACCCCACCCCCCACGCGGCCTCTCCCCCCACCTCCCGCTGCCGCCGCCGTCCGTCGCCCCCCCCCACCCCTCGCCCCCGACCCTCCCCCGCTGGCCACGAAGCTAGCGGCCGGTAGTCTAGCTGCGCTCGCCCGCCCGCCCAGACATGTAGTTCACGGCTTGTATAGCTGCTCCCCACCCCACACCCCACACCCCCCCAAACGCGGCCTCTCCCCCCACCTCCCGCCGCCGCCGCCGCCGCCGCCGCCCCCCCCAAACCCCGCCCCCCCCCCCCCCGCCTTCCACTACCAGGTCAGCCGCCCCGGGGAAGGCTAGGCGGGAGACTTTGGAACCTAGTGGCGTCCCTGACGCCTCCTTTCTTTCTCAGTCAAGCCGTCAGCCGGTTGCTCGCCCGCCCTGCCTGCCGCGCGTCTGCCCGCCCCTGCCGGGGGCGGAAAACCTGAGGGACGCGAAACGGGGGGGGGGGGGGGGGGAGGGAGGGAGGGAGGGAGGGAGGGAGGGAGGGAGGCGGGGGGGGAAAAAAAAACATACCCATAAAATAAAATCTAAAAAGCGCCGAGCGACCCCGATGGAAATCTCCTCCAAAAAAGCGACACCCTTTCGCTCTCCCCAGCCTACCTCTGCGCCGGGTTCCCCGCCTGCTCGCTGACCGCTCTCTGCGCCTCTGCGCCGGCCTCCCTTTCCCGCTGCGGCTCTCGCCGCGACTGAGCGCCGGACCGTCAGCCTAGCGAGGCGGGAACTGCCGCCCTTTCCCCGAGGGCGGGGGCCCGGTTGCCGAGCAGCGAGGCGTGCGCGCCTGCGCAGGGCGGGCGGCTGCGTCCCTCCACCCCCCCCCCCCCCCCCCCCCCGCTGCTCCGCGGCGCCAGGGCTTCTGCGGTCGGCGGGGGCCGCACCCACCGGTCCGCCGGTTCCGAAATGCAGCGCGGGTGCCTGTGGGTGCCACTCTGTCTCTCCGTCGCGTCGGCATGATTGACGCGCGTGCATCGGAGCGTGTGTCGGGGGGGGGGGGGGGAGCGGGGGTGGGAAGGAGACACACACAAAGTCTGCAGGATCGCAGACACGTATTTTAATCGATTTATTTTTAAAAATTACAAACGACAGTGAAACGGGGCGGGGGGGGGGGGAAAGGGGGAAGGGGGAAGGGGGAAGGGGGAAGGGGAGAGAGAAAAAGAACAAAGCACCAAACGAACAAACCCGAAATAAACCAAAACCGAAAGTCGGCGAGCACCCGGTGGCGCCGGGACCCGAAGCTGGCTAGGGCCGACCGGTCCCGAAGTCTCCCGGCGGGCGGCAAACTTGCGCCGGTGAGCCGGGTGGCTCGTGAACACAAGCTGCTGCCTCTAACCGGTCCCCCGCCAGCCCGACGGTGTGCTGGGGGTGGGGGGTAAGGGTTGGGGGGAGGGAGAGGAACGGAGCGAGCGGAGGGGCTGGCCGGGACCGTGAAGCCCGTGAGCGCACGGCAGCCACCGTCTCGCAGTGGGCGGGGGGGGTGAGGAGGGGGGAGTGGGGGGGGGTGTGGGGGGTGTGAGCGTGCGCACTTAAAGAAAAGGAACGTTTCAGTAATTTTCAGTCCTCTTTTGTCGACTTTTTTCCTGCCGAAGCCGATAAAGGTAAAAACCTCTCGAGTGAAACGGCACGCCTGAACTAGCTCCCTTTATAAGAAGCGCTTAAATCCCGGAAACGGGGTGAAAAAAAAAAAAGAAAAAAGACCCCGAGCCGCCTTCCCCCCCCGGCCCCCACCGCCGCGCGACCAGGGTGGCCCGCGTCGCAGAGTCGCGTAAGACTCGTGGGGGAAGAAGAGGCGAAAAGGGAAAGAAGGTGATCAGAAATTACCCCCGCCGGTCCGCGCACCCCACCCCCTCGCCCCCACCGACCACCCCACCCCCGCCCAGACCCAACACCCCACGGCCGCGAGGAGCCGGCCACGCGGGTACCCCTGCCTGCGGAGCACTGAGCATGCGGCACGTCTACCTGGCTACGCGAGGAGCGGGGCAGCCACCCGCGTCTAGCCGGCTCCGGGGCTGGCTGCCAGGCCCACCCGGCGCCGGAACAGGCGGCTGCCACGTCTACATGGCTCCGGGCAGCGTGGCGGCCGCTGGCGGTGTGCGGCGACCGCGGCGTGTCGCTGCCGGAGCGTCCCGTGAAAAGGACGGTCGGGTCTGCCCGGCTCCGGGGGAGCAGCCGCCACGTCTGCCCGGCTCCGTGGGGGGGGGGGGGGGGGGGGGTCGGCGGCGGCTGCCACGTCTGCCCGGCTCCATGGGGGGGGGGTCGGCGGCGGCTGCCACGTCTACCCGGCTCCGTGGGGGGGGGTCGGCGGCGGCTGCCACGTCTGCCCGGCTCCATGGGGGGGGGGTCGGCGGCGGCTGCCACGTCTACCCGGCTCCGTGGGGGGGGTCGGCGGCGGCTGCCACGTCTACCCGGCTCCGTGGGGGGGGGGTCGGCGGCGGCTGCCACGTCTACCCGGCTCCGTGGGGGGGGTCGGCGGCGGCTGCCACGTCTACCCGGCTCCGTGGGGGGGGTCGGCGGCGGCTGCCACGTCTACCCGGCTCCGTGGGGGGGGTCGGCGGCGGCTGCCACGTCTACCCGGCTCCGTGGTGGCGGCTGCCACGTCTACCCGGCTCCGGGGACCGTGGCGGCCGCCGGAGCGCCCGGTGAAAAGGAGGGTCAGGTCTACCGGGCTCCGGCGGGACTTGGTCGCGTTCGAGGGGCGCAGGGGTAGACCTGCCGTCCACGCCACTTGGTCGGAGCTTTCGTAGGGGTCGCTGTTTTTCGCTGCCTCCAGTTACGTCATGGTAAAGGTCGGCGTGATTGACGCGCCTGCCCGGTGGGCGGAGGCGAGGCTCTTGGAGGTTTTTCCGGGCGAGGAAGTGTCGGTACGTACTACAGGAGCGAGCGGTGACTCGTCTCCGGAGCAGCGCTAGCGAGCGGTTGCAACGCCCGGGCCTCGGCTGGTGGGAAAGTTGGGGCGCTCCGCGGCTCTCGTTGGCGGTTCCCGCAGCGGTTCGGCTCGGCTTCTTGCCCGCTTAGGCACGGCCAGCCCCCGGCGCTTCGACCCGCGAGGCAGCCCGGTGGGTCCGAGGGGCGT
>NC_087538.1:3768045-3770545 GCF_963921805.1 Phalacrocorax carbo
GGCTCGCCCCTCACCGAGGGAGCCGTGCGGGGCGCTCTGCCGCCGCTGCCCCCTTCGGCGGCCGAGGCGCCGCCGGGCCGCGTCCCGCGCGAGCGGGCGGCCCGAGCCACGTCTCTCCTCCCGGGCGCAGCGCCGGGCTACTGAGGGAAACCCCGGGCCCCGGGAAGGAGGACGAGGTGGTGGCGGCGGACGTCGGGCGCGCCCCCGCGGGCGGACGCTCCCCCGAGGGCGGCAGCGGGGGAGGCACCCCCGCGGGGCCTTGCAGGTCGTTTCCCTCACCCCAGGGCCAGGTACCTAGCGCCCGCGCTTCCGCGGCCCTCCCTCGGCCAGCCCCGGGGGTCGAAGGCCGTTGGGGCCGGGCGGAGGTTTAAAGACGCGGGCGGCTCGATGCGACCCGGGGAGGCGGCCGGGCGGCGGTGGCGGCCGAAGGGGGGGTTGGGAGCGTGCTCCCGCGAAGCCCCCCGAGGGGCCGCCGCCGCCGCCCGCGCCCGTCCCGCGGGCAGCCGTGCCGGGGAGGGGCCGCGCTGCTGCCCACCCCTCTCCGCGGTCCGGTCTCGGTGGCGAGGCGGCGGTGCGGCCGGCCGCGGCCGCGCCTGCCCGCCTTGCTCGAAGCGGGCGAACCCCCCCGGCGGGAGCGCGGGCTCTCCGCCGGGTCGCCGCGCCTCCGTGGCGGCGCCGCGCCGCGCTCCGCTCCCTTCCTCGCCCCGCCGAGACCCTGGGCGGTCTCGCGCCGCCGGCTAAGGGCGGCAGCCCCGGCCGAGCTCGCGGCGGCACCGCTCGGCGTGCCGGTCGGGCGGGGGGCGCCCGCCGCCGGCCGCGGCCGTCCCGTCCCGGGCCCTGCCCGTCGCTCTCCCGTCGCCCTTCCCGGCCGCTCCGGGGGGGCGGGCGGAGCGGGTGGGGGCGTCCCACTCCCGGTCTCCGCGTGGAAACGGGGAGAGCGGGAGCCGCCCCCCGCCTTAGCGCCGTCTGCCTTCCTGCCCGGTGCGTGACCGCGGAGGGGGGCCGCGCGGGAAGCGGCGGTGTCGGCGGCCCCGGGAGGGCGGTCGCGTCGGCGCGGCGGTGGGCGCCGCCCGGCCGGCCGCGGGCGGTGCGTCGGCGGCGGCTCGGGCTCCGGCGGCCGCCGCCTCTGGCGCGGCGGCGGCGGAGCCGCCGAGGTGCGCCGGCGGGGCGAGCGAGCCGGGAGGGGGCCGGCGGCGGCGGCAGCGTCGTCCGCGTGCCGAGCGAGGCGGGCAGGCGGGGCGCGCGGTCGCGCGCGTGCCGCCTCCGTCCCGAGGCCGGGCCGAGCCCGGGCGCCTGGGCCGCCCCCGAAGCGAGCGAGGTGCTCTCGTGTTCCCCAGGTCGGTCGGGAGCGCGGGCTCCCCCGCCCTTGCCCGCTCGGGGTGTTGTCTTTCACCTCCTCCGTTCCTCGTTGCTCGTACGGTCAGCCCGAGGCGAGGCGTCTTCCGCCGCGCCCCGCGCCGCCGCGCCGCGTTCCCCTCCGCGCGGGCGGAGGGGCGGGCGGACGGGCGGGCCGGCGGTGCGCCGTCCTCAGCGAAGGGGCCGCTCTCGGCGTGCGGTCCCGGCCCCCCCGCGCGCGCGGGGCGGTGCCGAAAGACAGACAACTCTTAGCGGTGGATCACTCGGCTCGTGCGTCGATGAAGAACGCAGCTAGCTGCGAGAATTAATGTGAATTGCAGGACACATTGATCATCGACACTTCGAACGCACTTGCGGCCCCGGGTTCCTCCCGGGGCTACGCCTGTCTGAGCGTCGCTTGACGATCAATCGCCGCCTGGGCCGCCGCGCCCGTCCGTCCGTCGCCCGCTCGGCGGTAGGCGGCGGTAGAGCGGCGGCCGCAGCAGCGGCGCGGCTGGGGTTGCGCTCGCAGGCCCGCGTGCGGCCCCGGGCCGGGGGAGCGGTCTCCCCCGCAGCCCGGCGGCGTCGGCCGAGGGCCTTCGTCCCCCTAAATCGAGACTCGGGGAGCGCTCCGAAGCTCCCCGCTCCCGGAGCGCCCGCTGTGCGGAGCTCGTCCTCGCCGTGGCCGCTGGGGTTCGTCGGTCCGGTCGGGCCCGGCGCGGCGGCGGGGAGGAGAGTGCGAGGCATCGGAAGGGGTGGGGGGAAGTAGGCGCGGGGCCTCGCCCCCCCGCCCCCGGCCCTCCCGCGCGGGCGGCTGTCTGCGGGTGGGTACCGCGGCGGTACCGTGCCGTGCTGCCGCCCCGCGCGCGCGTGCGTGCCGGGGAAGGGGACGGTCGCCCCCGTCGTCCCTTAACCTCCCCCCCCAACCGCCTCGCTCCTCTTCTCCCCGGTGGGCCGCCGCGCCCCGGGGGCGGTCGCGGAGGGGCCGCCGCGCCTGGCGCGCGCGCCCCCCTCTCGGCGTTCCGTTCCCGGGCGCCCGCCGGGCCGCCGTCCCCCGGCCGCGCTCCGGCGGGGCCGTCTCGGCCGAGCGCGTCCCAACGCGCGTCGGGCAGCCTCCGGGCTGGGGCTCTTCCCGCGCGCTGGCGGCAGCGCGCGGGGCGCCGTT
>NC_087538.1:3778045-3780545 GCF_963921805.1 Phalacrocorax carbo
CAGCCGGTTGCTCGCCCGCCCTGCCTGCCGCGCGTCTGCCCGCCCCTGCCGGGGGCGGAAAACCTGAGGGACGCGAAACGGGGGGGGGGGGGGGGGGAGGGAGGGAGGGAGGGAGGGAGGGAGGGAGGGAGGCGGGGGGGGAAAAAAAAACATACCCATAAAATAAAATCTAAAAAGCGCCGAGCGACCCCGATGGAAATCTCCTCCAAAAAAGCGACACCCTTTCGCTCTCCCCAGCCTACCTCTGCGCCGGGTTCCCCGCCTGCTCGCTGACCGCTCTCTGCGCCTCTGCGCCGGCCTCCCTTTCCCGCTGCGGCTCTCGCCGCGACTGAGCGCCGGACCGTCAGCCTAGCGAGGCGGGAACTGCCGCCCTTTCCCCGAGGGCGGGGGCCCGGTTGCCGAGCAGCGAGGCGTGCGCGCCTGCGCAGGGCGGGCGGCTGCGTCCCTCCACCCCCCCCCCCCCCCCCCCCCCGCTGCTCCGCGGCGCCAGGGCTTCTGCGGTCGGCGGGGGCCGCACCCACCGGTCCGCCGGTTCCGAAATGCAGCGCGGGTGCCTGTGGGTGCCACTCTGTCTCTCCGTCGCGTCGGCATGATTGACGCGCGTGCATCGGAGCGTGTGTCGGGGGGGGGGGGGGGAGCGGGGGTGGGAAGGAGACACACACAAAGTCTGCAGGATCGCAGACACGTATTTTAATCGATTTATTTTTAAAAATTACAAACGACAGTGAAACGGGGCGGGGGGGGGGGGAAAGGGGGAAGGGGGAAGGGGGAAGGGGGAAGGGGAGAGAGAAAAAGAACAAAGCACCAAACGAACAAACCCGAAATAAACCAAAACCGAAAGTCGGCGAGCACCCGGTGGCGCCGGGACCCGAAGCTGGCTAGGGCCGACCGGTCCCGAAGTCTCCCGGCGGGCGGCAAACTTGCGCCGGTGAGCCGGGTGGCTCGTGAACACAAGCTGCTGCCTCTAACCGGTCCCCCGCCAGCCCGACGGTGTGCTGGGGGTGGGGGGTAAGGGTTGGGGGGAGGGAGAGGAACGGAGCGAGCGGAGGGGCTGGCCGGGACCGTGAAGCCCGTGAGCGCACGGCAGCCACCGTCTCGCAGTGGGCGGGGGGGGTGAGGAGGGGGGAGTGGGGGGGGGTGTGGGGGGTGTGAGCGTGCGCACTTAAAGAAAAGGAACGTTTCAGTAATTTTCAGTCCTCTTTTGTCGACTTTTTTCCTGCCGAAGCCGATAAAGGTAAAAACCTCTCGAGTGAAACGGCACGCCTGAACTAGCTCCCTTTATAAGAAGCGCTTAAATCCCGGAAACGGGGTGAAAAAAAAAAAAGAAAAAAGACCCCGAGCCGCCTTCCCCCCCCGGCCCCCACCGCCGCGCGACCAGGGTGGCCCGCGTCGCAGAGTCGCGTAAGACTCGTGGGGGAAGAAGAGGCGAAAAGGGAAAGAAGGTGATCAGAAATTACCCCCGCCGGTCCGCGCACCCCACCCCCTCGCCCCCACCGACCACCCCACCCCCGCCCAGACCCAACACCCCACGGCCGCGAGGAGCCGGCCACGCGGGTACCCCTGCCTGCGGAGCACTGAGCATGCGGCACGTCTACCTGGCTACGCGAGGAGCGGGGCAGCCACCCGCGTCTAGCCGGCTCCGGGGCTGGCTGCCAGGCCCACCCGGCGCCGGAACAGGCGGCTGCCACGTCTACATGGCTCCGGGCAGCGTGGCGGCCGCTGGCGGTGTGCGGCGACCGCGGCGTGTCGCTGCCGGAGCGTCCCGTGAAAAGGACGGTCGGGTCTGCCCGGCTCCGGGGGAGCAGCCGCCACGTCTGCCCGGCTCCGTGGGGGGGGGGGGGGGGGGGGGTCGGCGGCGGCTGCCACGTCTGCCCGGCTCCATGGGGGGGGGGTCGGCGGCGGCTGCCACGTCTACCCGGCTCCGTGGGGGGGGGTCGGCGGCGGCTGCCACGTCTGCCCGGCTCCATGGGGGGGGGGTCGGCGGCGGCTGCCACGTCTACCCGGCTCCGTGGGGGGGGTCGGCGGCGGCTGCCACGTCTACCCGGCTCCGTGGGGGGGGGGTCGGCGGCGGCTGCCACGTCTACCCGGCTCCGTGGGGGGGGTCGGCGGCGGCTGCCACGTCTACCCGGCTCCGTGGGGGGGGTCGGCGGCGGCTGCCACGTCTACCCGGCTCCGTGGGGGGGGTCGGCGGCGGCTGCCACGTCTACCCGGCTCCGTGGTGGCGGCTGCCACGTCTACCCGGCTCCGGGGACCGTGGCGGCCGCCGGAGCGCCCGGTGAAAAGGAGGGTCAGGTCTACCGGGCTCCGGCGGGACTTGGTCGCGTTCGAGGGGCGCAGGGGTAGACCTGCCGTCCACGCCACTTGGTCGGAGCTTTCGTAGGGGTCGCTGTTTTTCGCTGCCTCCAGTTACGTCATGGTAAAGGTCGGCGTGATTGACGCGCCTGCCCGGTGGGCGGAGGCGAGGCTCTTGGAGGTTTTTCCGGGCGAGGAAGTGTCGGTA
>NC_087538.1:3785545-3787170 GCF_963921805.1 Phalacrocorax carbo
AAGCCCGCTCGGGCGGGAGGAGGAAGCGGCGAGCGGTGACGGCGGCGGGGGGGTAGCCGGTGCGAGCGGGACGAGAGCGGCGAAGGGCCTTCGGGGCCGGGGGGGGGCGCGCCTCCCCCGATTCCCCCTTCCCCGCCGCACCGCCGCGCCTCCGGGCGTTCCGGGACGGCGCGCGGCGCCGGGTTGGGCGCGGCGGCTTCCCCCCGTACGGCTCGCCCCTCACCGAGGGAGCCGTGCGGGGCGCTCTGCCGCCGCTGCCCCCTTCGGCGGCCGAGGCGCCGCCGGGCCGCGTCCCGCGCGAGCGGGCGGCCCGAGCCACGTCTCTCCTCCCGGGCGCAGCGCCGGGCTACTGAGGGAAACCCCGGGCCCCGGGAAGGAGGACGAGGTGGTGGCGGCGGACGTCGGGCGCGCCCCCGCGGGCGGACGCTCCCCCGAGGGCGGCAGCGGGGGAGGCACCCCCGCGGGGCCTTGCAGGTCGTTTCCCTCACCCCAGGGCCAGGTACCTAGCGCCCGCGCTTCCGCGGCCCTCCCTCGGCCAGCCCCGGGGGTCGAAGGCCGTTGGGGCCGGGCGGAGGTTTAAAGACGCGGGCGGCTCGATGCGACCCGGGGAGGCGGCCGGGCGGCGGTGGCGGCCGAAGGGGGGGTTGGGAGCGTGCTCCCGCGAAGCCCCCCGAGGGGCCGCCGCCGCCGCCCGCGCCCGTCCCGCGGGCAGCCGTGCCGGGGAGGGGCCGCGCTGCTGCCCACCCCTCTCCGCGGTCCGGTCTCGGTGGCGAGGCGGCGGTGCGGCCGGCCGCGGCCGCGCCTGCCCGCCTTGCTCGAAGCGGGCGAACCCCCCCGGCGGGAGCGCGGGCTCTCCGCCGGGTCGCCGCGCCTCCGTGGCGGCGCCGCGCCGCGCTCCGCTCCCTTCCTCGCCCCGCCGAGACCCTGGGCGGTCTCGCGCCGCCGGCTAAGGGCGGCAGCCCCGGCCGAGCTCGCGGCGGCACCGCTCGGCGTGCCGGTCGGGCGGGGGGCGCCCGCCGCCGGCCGCGGCCGTCCCGTCCCGGGCCCTGCCCGTCGCTCTCCCGTCGCCCTTCCCGGCCGCTCCGGGGGGGCGGGCGGAGCGGGTGGGGGCGTCCCACTCCCGGTCTCCGCGTGGAAACGGGGAGAGCGGGAGCCGCCCCCCGCCTTAGCGCCGTCTGCCTTCCTGCCCGGTGCGTGACCGCGGAGGGGGGCCGCGCGGGAAGCGGCGGTGTCGGCGGCCCCGGGAGGGCGGTCGCGTCGGCGCGGCGGTGGGCGCCGCCCGGCCGGCCGCGGGCGGTGCGTCGGCGGCGGCTCGGGCTCCGGCGGCCGCCGCCTCTGGCGCGGCGGCGGCGGAGCCGCCGAGGTGCGCCGGCGGGGCGAGCGAGCCGGGAGGGGGCCGGCGGCGGCGGCAGCGTCGTCCGCGTGCCGAGCGAGGCGGGCAGGCGGGGCGCGCGGTCGCGCGCGTGCCGCCTCCGTCCCGAGGCCGGGCCGAGCCCGGGCGCCTGGGCCGCCCCCGAAGCGAGCGAGGTGCTCTCGTGTTCCCCAGGTCGGTCGGGAGCGCGGGCTCCCCCGCCCTTGCCCGCTCGGGGTGTTGTCTTTCACCTCCTCCGTTCCTCGTTGCTCGT
>NC_087538.1:3797370-3802370 GCF_963921805.1 Phalacrocorax carbo
GGGGACACAGCTAAGCGATCCCCCGGGGGACGTGGGCCCAGGGAAAAGCCGCTGGAGGCCGCACGGCGCCGGTCACCGCCACCCACCCCCTCTCCCCCGCAGTCAGCCAACCGGGACCGGCTGGCCGCCGCTCAGAAACCGCCCGCTTCGCGGGTTCCAGCTTTAAGGCCGGAGAAAAAGGACCGAGTGCCGCCACCTCGCCCGGACGCGCGCCATCCCACCACCAAGCTCTCCGGCAGGTCGAGAAACCAGGGCAGGCCAGACACCGCGGGCCGCCACGAATGGCTCGTGCCGGTCAAAGGAGGACGAGGCGCCGCCGCCAACGCCCGTGCCACACCATCGGACCCTCGCGGGCCGGGGAAAGCCGCGGCGGCAGGCAGGCTCGACTGACTCCGCGTCTTCCCCAGCCGCTTAGCGTTCGAGTGCCGGCAACCGCTGCCGGTCTCTTGCCCCGTCCCCGCAGAAGACTGCTTCGGCACACCTCGCGCCGGTCGGCAACGGCGAGCTCCGGTTCTCCACGCCCCTCGGACCCACCGGGCTGCCTCGCGGGTCGAAGCGCCGGGGGCTGGCCGTGCCTAAGCGGGCAAGAAGCCGAGCCGAACCGCTGCGGGAACCGCCAACGAGAGCCGCGGAGCGCCCCAACTTTCCCACCAGCCGAGGCCCGGGCGTTGCAACCGCTCGCTAGCGCTGCTCCGGAGACGAGTCACCGCTCGCTCCTGTAGTACGTACCGACACTTCCTCGCCCGGAAAAACCTCCAAGAGCCTCGCCTCCGCCCACCGGGCAGGCGCGTCAATCACGCCGACCTTTACCATGACGTAACTGGAGGCAGCGAAAAACAGCGACCCCTACGAAAGCTCCGACCAAGTGGCGTGGACGGCAGGTCTACCCCTGCGCCCCTCGAACGCGACCAAGTCCCGCCGGAGCCCGGTAGACCTGACCCTCCTTTTCACCGGGCGCTCCGGCGGCCGCCACGGTCCCCGGAGCCGGGTAGACGTGGCAGCCGCCACCACGGAGCCGGGTAGACGTGGCAGCCGCCGCCGACCCCCCCCACGGAGCCGGGTAGACGTGGCAGCCGCCGCCGACCCCCCCCCACGGAGCCGGGTAGACGTGGCAGCCGCCGCCGACCCCCCCACGGAGCCGGGTAGACGTGGCAGCCGCCGCCGACCCCCCCCCCACGGAGCCGGGTAGACGTGGCAGCCGCCGCCGACCCCCCCCACGGAGCCGGGTAGACGTGGCAGCCGCCGCCGACCCCCCCCCCATGGAGCCGGGCAGACGTGGCAGCCGCCGCCGACCCCCCCCACGGAGCCGGGTAGACGTGGCAGCCGCCGCCGACCCCCCCCCACGGAGCCGGGTAGACGTGGCAGCCGCCGCCGACCCCCCCCCCCCCCCCCCCACGGAGCCGGGCAGACGTGGCGGCTGCTCCCCCGGAGCCGGGCAGACCCGACCGTCCTTTTCACGGGACGCTCCGGCAGCGACACGCCGCGGTCGCCGCACACCGCCAGCGGCCGCCACGCTGCCCGGAGCCATGTAGACGTGGCAGCCGCCTGTTCCGGCGCCGGGTGGGCCTGGCAGCCAGCCCCGGAGCCGGCTAGACGCGGGTGGCTGCCCCGCTCCTCGCGTAGCCAGGTAGACGTGCCGCATGCTCAGTGCTCCGCAGGCAGGGGTACCGCGTGGCCGGCTCCTCGCGGCCGTGGGGTGTTGGGTCTGGGCGGGGGTGGGGTGGTCGGTGGGGGCGAGGGGGTGGGGTGCGCGGACCGGCGGGGGTAATTTCTGATCACCTTCTTTCCCTTTTCGCCTCTTCTTCCCCCACGAGTCTTACGCGACTCTGCGACGCGGGCCACCCTGGTCGCGCGGCGGTGGGGGCCGGGGGGGGAAGGCGGCTCGGGGTCTTTTTTCTTTTTTTTTTTTCACCCCGTTTCCGGGATTTAAGCGCTTCTTATAAAGGGAGCTAGTTCAGGCGTGCCGTTTCACTCGAGAGGTTTTTACCTTTATCGGCTTCGGCAGGAAAAAAGTCGACAAAAGAGGACTGAAAATTACTGAAACGTTCCTTTTCTTTAAGCGCGCACGCTCACACCACCACCCCCCCCCACACTCCCCCCTCCTCACCCCCCCCGCCCACTGCGAGACGGTGGCTGCCGTGCGCTCACGGGCTTCACGGTCCCGGCCAGCCCCTCCGCTCGCTCCGTTCCTCTCCCTCCCCCCAACCCTTACCCCCCACCCCCAGCACACCCTCGGGCTGGCGGGGGACCGGTTAGAGGCAGCAGCTTGTGTTCACGAGCCACCCGGCTCACCGGCGCAAGTTTGCCGCCCGCCGGGAGACTTCGGGACCGGTCGGCCCTAGCCAGCTTCGGGTCCCGGCGCCACCGGGTGCTCGCCGACTTTCGGTTTTGGTTTATTTCGGGTTTGTTCGTTTGGTGCTTTGTTCTTTTTCTCTCTCCCCTTCCCCCTTCCCCCTTCCCCCTTCCCCCCCCCCCCGCCCCGTTTCACTGTCGTTTGTAATTTTTAAAAATAAATCGATTAAAATACGTGTCTGCGATCCTGCAGACTTTGTGTGTGTCTCCTTCCCACCCCCGCTCCCCCCCCCCCGACACACGCTCCGATGCACGCGCGTCAATCATGCCGACGCGACGGAGAGACAGAGTGGCACCCACAGGCACCCGCGCTGCATTTCGGAACCGGCGGACCGGTGGGTGCGGCCCCCGCCGACCGCAGAAGCCCTGGCGCCGCGGAGCAGCGGGGGGGGGGGGGGTGGGGGGTGGAGGGACGCAGCCGCCCGCCCTGCGCAGGCGCGCACGCCTCGCTGCTCGGCAACCGGGCCCCCGCCCTCGGGGAAAGGGCGGCAGTTCCCGCCTCGCTAGGCTGACGGTCCGGCGCTCAGTCGCGGCGAGAGCCGCAGCGGGAAAGGGAGGCCGGCGCAGAGGCGCAGAGAGCGGTCAGCGAGCAGGCGGGGAACCCGGCGCAGAGGTAGGCTGGGGAGAGCGAAAGGGTGTCGCTTTTTTGGAGGAGATTTCCATCGGGGTCGCTCGGCGCTTTTTAGATTTCATTTTATGGGTATGTTTTTTTTTTCCCCCCCCCGCCTCCCTCCCTCCCTCCCCCCCCCCCCGTTTCGCGTCCCTCAGGTTTTCTGCCCCCGGCAGGGGCGGGCAGACGCGCGGCAGGCAGGGCGGGCGAGCAACCGGCTGACGGCTTGACTGAGAAAGAAAGGAGGCGTCAGGGACGCCACTAGGTTCCAAAGTCTCCCGCCTAGCCTTCCCCGGGGCGGCTGACCTGGTAGTGGAAGGCGGGGGGGGGGGGGGGGGGGGCGGGGTTGGGGGGGGCGGCGGCGGCGGCGGCGGCGGCGGCGGGAGGTGGGGGGAGAGGCCGCGTTTGGGGGGGTGTGGGGTGTGGGGTGGGGAGCAGCTATACAAGCCGTGAACTACATGTCTGGGCGGGCGGGCGGGCGAGCGCAGCTAGACTACCGGCCGCTAGCTTCGTGGCCAGCGGGGGAGGGTCGGGGGCGAGGGGTGGGGGGGGGCGACGGACGGCGGCGGCAGCGGGAGGTGGGGGGAGAGGCCGCGTGGGGGGGGTGGGTGGGGTGTGGGGTGGGGAGCAGCTATACTAGCCGTGAGCTACATGTCTGGGCGGGCAGGCGGGGCTGTGTGCTGGGGGGTTGCGTCGGTGGCGCGGGGTGGGGTGAGGGGTGCGGGGCGGCGGGGCCGGGGGGGGGGGGGTGGGGTGGGCGGGGCGACGGACGGCGGCGGCAGCGGGAGGTGGGGGGAGAGGCCGCGTGGGGGGGTGGGTGGGGGGGTGGGTGGGGTGTGGGGTGGGGAGCAGCTATACTAGCCGTGAGCTACATGTCTGGGCGGGCAGGCGGGGCTGTGTGCTGGGGGGTTGCGTCGGTGGCGCGGGGTGGGGTGAGGGGTGCGGGGCGGCGGGGCCGGGGGTGGGGGGGGGGGTGTGTGGGGGGGGCGTGTGCAGTACGGACAGGGGCACGCAGGAGCGCCTGCGCGCGGCGCCGGGGGCGGGGGGGGGGCGGGCTTCGGGCCAGCCTCGTCCGGGATGTCGGGCACGCAGGGAGGGAGACGCGAAAAAGAGCTGCAGATCGCCCCCGCCTTCTCTGTTACAGCCGGCGTTGCCAGCCACGTACGATGCCCGGCCTGCGAGCCTGCCTGCCCGCGGGCGGGATACGCGCTCGCCTCGCTTGCCGGTCAGAGCCGTCCCTGGGAAAGCAGCAGCCGCCTGCCTCGGCCTGGGCAGCGACGGCGGTCCGCCGGGCCCGGCGCCGGCAGCGTGGGCAGCAGGGCCCCCTGCCGGGGCTGGCCGAGAGGCGGCCCACGCTTCTAAGGCCCGGCCGCCGGCCAGCGGTCGCGTGGCGGGCGGGACGCGTTCGAGCGGCGAGCGCTGCCGAGAGGACGGTCCCGTTCCGCCCGGGCCTCGAGGGGACGTGGAAGGGGCCCCGCGCCCCCGGCCGAAAGCAGCGGGCGCCGAAGCCCGGCGCCCGGGACAAGGCCGGACCCTCCCCACGCAGGCGGCGCGGAGGCGACCCGCCGCGGCCGGGCCGGGAGGGACCCGATCCGGTAGCGGCCTCAGCCGGCGGGCTGGACGGGGAACGCGTGAGGGAGTGCCGCGCGACACGCGCGCGCGCGACACGCGCACACACCCCCACACCCCCGTCCCCCGTCCCCCACAGCACGCACCGCACACACCACGCGCGCGCGCGCGCACACACACACACCCACCCCACCCCACCCCACCCCCCGCATCACGTGCTGCCGCGTGCTACGGACGATTACCGCACGTCGTCGTAAGAAGTACCGGGACAGGCAAGGCGACGCAGATACGGCTCGGTAGGTGTCGATAAGTTGTTCGCTGACAGAGAATTGCCGACGAACGGGTGAGCGGACGGTCGGCGACGGACGCCGTAGCGACGCGCGCACGCGTTTGCGTGTACTGCAGGGGATCTCGGGGACGAGCCACGAAAGCGCCGGTAACGGTTACGGCGACGACGGGGAACGACCGC
>NC_087538.1:3814870-3819870 GCF_963921805.1 Phalacrocorax carbo
CCTGGGACAGCGACGGCCCCGCGCGCCGGCCACCACCCGGGGCGGGCGGCGGCGGACGCGGGGCCCTGCGTGCGAGCGAGGGGTGGGCAGCACCCGCGAGAAGGGCTCCACCGGCACCAACACCGGCGGAGCCGGCTCGCCGCGAGGCCTCTCCGATGCGCCTGGGGCCGCCTCATCAGCGGGCGCTGCTGGCAGGCCCGGATCGGTCAGAGAGGAGCGGGAGGTGCCGCGGGCCAACCCGCTCCGTGCGACTCCCCTGAGCGAGCTCGACGGGACCGGGGAAAGCCCGCGGCAGGCTTGCCTCCCCAAGTCCCCTCGCGTTCGACAGCGCCGGCGGCGGCGACCACCACCGGCCACCGGTCTTTGCCCGCCCGGCAGGCAACAGCTTACCCCGGGGGAAGGGGACACAGCTAAGCGATCCCCCGGGGGACGTGGGCCCAGGGAAAAGCCGCTGGAGGCCGCACGGCGCCGGTCACCGCCACCCACCCCCTCTCCCCCGCAGTCAGCCAACCGGGACCGGCTGGCCGCCGCTCAGAAACCGCCCGCTTCGCGGGTTCCAGCTTTAAGGCCGGAGAAAAAGGACCGAGTGCCGCCACCTCGCCCGGACGCGCGCCATCCCACCACCAAGCTCTCCGGCAGGTCGAGAAACCAGGGCAGGCCAGACACCGCGGGCCGCCACGAATGGCTCGTGCCGGTCAAAGGAGGACGAGGCGCCGCCGCCAACGCCCGTGCCACACCATCGGACCCTCGCGGGCCGGGGAAAGCCGCGGCGGCAGGCAGGCTCGACTGACTCCGCGTCTTCCCCAGCCGCTTAGCGTTCGAGTGCCGGCAACCGCTGCCGGTCTCTTGCCCCGTCCCCGCAGAAGACTGCTTCGGCACACCTCGCGCCGGTCGGCAACGGCGAGCTCCGGTTCTCCACGCCCCTCGGACCCACCGGGCTGCCTCGCGGGTCGAAGCGCCGGGGGCTGGCCGTGCCTAAGCGGGCAAGAAGCCGAGCCGAACCGCTGCGGGAACCGCCAA
The DNA here is from genome assembly GCF_963921805.1 of Phalacrocorax carbo. Lineage (NCBI taxonomy): Eukaryota > Metazoa > Chordata > Aves > Suliformes > Phalacrocoracidae > Phalacrocorax > Phalacrocorax carbo. Next base: position 3,815,891 of record NC_087538.1, read on the forward strand.
CGAGAGCCGCGGAGCGCCCCAACTTTCCCACCAGCCGAGGCCCGGGCGTTGCAACCGCTCGCTAGCGCTGCTCCGGAGACGAGTCACCGCTCGCTCCTGTAGTACGTACCGACACTTCCTCGCCCGGAAAAACCTCCAAGAGCCTCGCCTCCGCCCACCGGGCAGGCGCGTCAATCACGCCGACCTTTACCATGACGTAACTGGAGGCAGCGAAAAACAGCGACCCCTACGAAAGCTCCGACCAAGTGGCGTGGACGGCAGGTCTACCCCTGCGCCCCTCGAACGCGACCAAGTCCCGCCGGAGCCCGGTAGACCTGACCCTCCTTTTCACCGGGCGCTCCGGCGGCCGCCACGGTCCCCGGAGCCGGGTAGACGTGGCAGCCGCCACCACGGAGCCGGGTAGACGTGGCAGCCGCCGCCGACCCCCCCCACGGAGCCGGGTAGACGTGGCAGCCGCCGCCGACCCCCCCCACGGAGCCGGGTAGACGTGGCAGCCGCCGCCGACCCCCCCCCCATGGAGCCGGGCAGACGTGGCAGCCGCCGCCGACCCCCCCCACGGAGCCGGGTAGACGTGGCAGCCGCCGCCGACCCCCCCCCACGGAGCCGGGTAGACGTGGCAGCCGCCGCCGACCCCCCCCCCCCCCCCCCCCACGGAGCCGGGCAGACGTGGCGGCTGCTCCCCCGGAGCCGGGCAGACCCGACCGTCCTTTTCACGGGACGCTCCGGCAGCGACACGCCGCGGTCGCCGCACACCGCCAGCGGCCGCCACGCTGCCCGGAGCCATGTAGACGTGGCAGCCGCCTGTTCCGGCGCCGGGTGGGCCTGGCAGCCAGCCCCGGAGCCGGCTAGACGCGGGTGGCTGCCCCGCTCCTCGCGTAGCCAGGTAGACGTGCCGCATGCTCAGTGCTCCGCAGGCAGGGGTACCGCGTGGCCGGCTCCTCGCGGCCGTGGGGTGTTGGGTCTGGGCGGGGGTGGGGTGGTCGGTGGGGGCGAGGGGGTGGGGTGCGCGGACCGGCGGGGGTAATTTCTGATCACCTTCTTTCCCTTTTCGCCTCTTCTTCCCCCACGAGTCTTACGCGACTCTGCGACGCGGGCCACCCTGGTCGCGCGGCGGTGGGGGCCGGGGGGGGAAGGCGGCTCGGGGTCTTTTTTCTTTTTTTTTTTTCACCCCGTTTCCGGGATTTAAGCGCTTCTTATAAAGGGAGCTAGTTCAGGCGTGCCGTTTCACTCGAGAGGTTTTTACCTTTATCGGCTTCGGCAGGAAAAAAGTCGACAAAAGAGGACTGAAAATTACTGAAACGTTCCTTTTCTTTAAGCGCGCACGCTCACACCACCACCCCCCCCCACACTCCCCCCTCCTCACCCCCCCCGCCCACTGCGAGACGGTGGCTGCCGTGCGCTCACGGGCTTCACGGTCCCGGCCAGCCCCTCCGCTCGCTCCGTTCCTCTCCCTCCCCCCAACCCTTACCCCCCACCCCCAGCACACCCTCGGGCTGGCGGGGGACCGGTTAGAGGCAGCAGCTTGTGTTCACGAGCCACCCGGCTCACCGGCGCAAGTTTGCCGCCCGCCGGGAGACTTCGGGACCGGTCGGCCCTAGCCAGCTTCGGGTCCCGGCGCCACCGGGTGCTCGCCGACTTTCGGTTTTGGTTTATTTCGGGTTTGTTCGTTTGGTGCTTTGTTCTTTTTCTCTCTCCCCTTCCCCCTTCCCCCTTCCCCCTTCCCCCTTTCCCCCCCCCCGCCCCGTTTCACTGTCGTTTGTAATTTTTAAAAATAAATCGATTAAAATACGTGTCTGCGATCCTGCAGACTTTGTGTGTGTCTCCTTCCCACCCCCGCTCCCCCCCCCCCGACACACGCTCCGATGCACGCGCGTCAATCATGCCGACGCGACGGAGAGACAGAGTGGCACCCACAGGCACCCGCGCTGCATTTCGGAACCGGCGGACCGGTGGGTGCGGCCCCCGCCGACCGCAGAAGCCCTGGCGCCGCGGAGCAGCGGGGGGGGGGGGGGTGGGGGGTGGAGGGACGCAGCCGCCCGCCCTGCGCAGGCGCGCACGCCTCGCTGCTCGGCAACCGGGCCCCCGCCCTCGGGGAAAGGGCGGCAGTTCCCGCCTCGCTAGGCTGACGGTCCGGCGCTCAGTCGCGGCGAGAGCCGCAGCGGGAAAGGGAGGCCGGCGCAGAGGCGCAGAGAGCGGTCAGCGAGCAGGCGGGGAACCCGGCGCAGAGGTAGGCTGGGGAGAGCGAAAGGGTGTCGCTTTTTTGGAGGAGATTTCCATCGGGGTCGCTCGGCGCTTTTTAGATTTCATTTTATGGGTATGTTTTTTTTTTCCCCCCCCCGCCTCCCTCCCTCCCTCCCCCCCCCCCCGTTTCGCGTCCCTCAGGTTTTCTGCCCCCGGCAGGGGCGGGCAGACGCGCGGCAGGCAGGGCGGGCGAGCAACCGGCTGACGGCTTGACTGAGAAAGAAAGGAGGCGTCAGGGACGCCACTAGGTTCCAAAGTCTCCCGCCTAGCCTTCCCCGGGGCGGCTGACCTGGTAGTGGAAGGCGGGGGGGGGGGGGGGGGGGGCGGGGTTGGGGGGGGCGGCGGCGGCGGCGGCGGCGGCGGCGGGAGGTGGGGGGAGAGGCCGCGTTTGGGGGGGTGTGGGGTGTGGGGTGGGGAGCAGCTATACAAGCCGTGAACTACATGTCTGGGCGGGCGGGCGGGCGAGCGCAGCTAGACTACCGGCCGCTAGCTTCGTGGCCAGCGGGGGAGGGTCGGGGGCGAGGGGTGGGGGGGGGCGACGGACGGCGGCGGCAGCGGGAGGTGGGGGGAGAGGCCGCGTGGGGGGGGTGGGTGGGGTGTGGGGTGGGGAGCAGCTATACTAGCCGTGAGCTACATGTCTGGGCGGGCAGGCGGGGCTGTGTGCTGGGGGGTTGCGTCGGTGGCGCGGGGTGGGGTGAGGGGTGCGGGGCGGCGGGGCCGGGGGGGGGGGGGTGGGGTGGGCGGGGCGACGGACGGCGGCGGCAGCGGGAGGTGGGGGGAGAGGCCGCGTGGGGGGGTGGGTGGGGGGGTGGGTGGGGTGTGGGGTGGGGAGCAGCTATACTAGCCGTGAGCTACATGTCTGGGCGGGCAGGCGGGGCTGTGTGCTGGGGGGTTGCGTCGGTGGCGCGGGGTGGGGTGAGGGGTGCGGGGCGGCGGGGCCGGGGGTGGGGGGGGGGGGGGTGTGGGGGGGGCGTGTGCAGTACGGACAGGGGCACGCAGGAGCGCCTGCGCGCGGCGCCGGGGGCGGGGGGGGGCGGGCTTCGGGCCAGCCTCGTCCGGGATGTCGGGCACGCAGGGAGGGAGACGCGAAAAAGAGCTGCAGATCGCCCCCGCCTTCTCTGTTACAGCCGGCGTTGCCAGCCACGTACGATGCCCGGCCTGCGAGCCTGCCTGCCCGCGGGCGGGATACGCGCTCGCCTCGCTTGCCGGTCAGAGCCGTCCCTGGGAAAGCAGCAGCCGCCTGCCTCGGCCTGGGCAGCGACGGCGGTCCGCCGGGCCCGGCGCCGGCAGCGTGGGCAGCAGGGCCCCCTGCCGGGGCTGGCCGAGAGGCGGCCCACGCTTCTAAGGCCCGGCCGCCGGCCAGCGGTCGCGTGGCGGGCGGGACGCGTTCGAGCGGCGAGCGCTGCCGAGAGGACGGTCCCGTTCCGCCCGGGCCTCGAGGGGACGTGGAAGGGGCCCCGCGCCCCCGGCCGAAAGCAGCGGGCGCCGAAGCCCGGCGCCCGGGACAAGGCCGGACCCTCCCCACGCAGGCGGCGCGGAGGCGACCCGCCGCGGCCGGGCCGGGAGGGACCCGATCCGGTAGCGGCCTCAGCCGGCGGGCTGGACGGGGAACGCGTGAGGGAGTGCCGCGCGACACGCGCGCGCGCGACACGCGCACACACCCCCACACCCCCGTCCCCCGTCCCCCACAGCACGCACCGCACACACCACGCGCGCGCGCGCGCACACACACACACCCA
>NC_087538.1:3832370-3837370 GCF_963921805.1 Phalacrocorax carbo
GAAAGGAACGGTACGAGCCCGAACAAGCGGAGGCCCCGCGGCCACGGTCCTGGGACAGCGACGGCCCCGCGCGCCGGCCACCACCCGGGGCGGGCGGCGGCGGACGCGGGGCCCTGCGTGCGAGCGAGGGGTGGGCAGCACCCGCGAGAAGGGCTCCACCGGCACCAACACCGGCGGAGCCGGCTCGCCGCGAGGCCTCTCCGATGCGCCTGGGGCCGCCTCATCAGCGGGCGCTGCTGGCAGGCCCGGATCGGTCAGAGAGGAGCGGGAGGTGCCGCGGGCCAACCCGCTCCGTGCGACTCCCCTGAGCGAGCTCGACGGGACCGGGGAAAGCCCGCGGCAGGCTTGCCTCCCCAAGTCCCCTCGCGTTCGACAGCGCCGGCGGCGGCGACCACCACCGGCCACCGGTCTTTGCCCGCCCGGCAGGCAACAGCTTACCCCGGGGGAAGGGGACACAGCTAAGCGATCCCCCGGGGGACGTGGGCCCAGGGAAAAGCCGCTGGAGGCCGCACGGCGCCGGTCACCGCCACCCACCCCCTCTCCCCCGCAGTCAGCCAACCGGGACCGGCTGGCCGCCGCTCAGAAACCGCCCGCTTCGCGGGTTCCAGCTTTAAGGCCGGAGAAAAAGGACCGAGTGCCGCCACCTCGCCCGGACGCGCGCCATCCCACCACCAAGCTCTCCGGCAGGTCGAGAAACCAGGGCAGGCCAGACACCGCGGGCCGCCACGAATGGCTCGTGCCGGTCAAAGGAGGACGAGGCGCCGCCGCCAACGCCCGTGCCACACCATCGGACCCTCGCGGGCCGGGGAAAGCCGCGGCGGCAGGCAGGCTCGACTGACTCCGCGTCTTCCCCAGCCGCTTAGCGTTCGAGTGCCGGCAACCGCTGCCGGTCTCTTGCCCCGTCCCCGCAGAAGACTGCTTCGGCACACCTCGCGCCGGTCGGCAACGGCGAGCTCCGGTTCTCCACGCCCCTCGGACCCACCGGGCTGCCTCGCGGGTCGAAGCGCCGGGGGCTGGCCGTGCCTAAGCGGGCAAGAAGCCGAGCCGAACCGCTGCGGGAACCGCCAACGAGAGCCGCGGAGCGCCCCAACTTTCCCACCAGCCGAGGCCCGGGCGTTGCAACCGCTCGCTAGCGCTGCTCCGGAGACGAGTCACCGCTCGCTCCTGTAGTACGTACCGACACTTCCTCGCCCGGAAAAACCTCCAAGAGCCTCGCCTCCGCCCACCGGGCAGGCGCGTCAATCACGCCGACCTTTACCATGACGTAACTGGAGGCAGCGAAAAACAGCGACCCCTACGAAAGCTCCGACCAAGTGGCGTGGACGGCAGGTCTACCCCTGCGCCCCTCGAACGCGACCAAGTCCCGCCGGAGCCCGGTAGACCTGACCCTCCTTTTCACCGGGCGCTCCGGCGGCCGCCACGGTCCCCGGAGCCGGGTAGACGTGGCAGCCGCCACCACGGAGCCGGGTAGACGTGGCAGCCGCCGCCGACCCCCCCCACGGAGCCGGGTAGACGTGGCAGCCGCCGCCGACCCCCCCCCACGGAGCCGGGTAGACGTGGCAGCCGCCGCCGACCCCCCCACGGAGCCGGGTAGACGTGGCAGCCGCCGCCGACCCCCCCCCCACGGAGCCGGGTAGACGTGGCAGCCGCCGCCGACCCCCCCCACGGAGCCGGGTAGACGTGGCAGCCGCCGCCGACCCCCCCCCCATGGAGCCGGGCAGACGTGGCAGCCGCCGCCGACCCCCCCCACGGAGCCGGGTAGACGTGGCAGCCGCCGCCGACCCCCCCCCACGGAGCCGGGTAGACGTGGCAGCCGCCGCCGACCCCCCCCCCCCCCCCCCCACGGAGCCGGGCAGACGTGGCGGCTGCTCCCCCGGAGCCGGGCAGACCCGACCGTCCTTTTCACGGGACGCTCCGGCAGCGACACGCCGCGGTCGCCGCACACCGCCAGCGGCCGCCACGCTGCCCGGAGCCATGTAGACGTGGCAGCCGCCTGTTCCGGCGCCGGGTGGGCCTGGCAGCCAGCCCCGGAGCCGGCTAGACGCGGGTGGCTGCCCCGCTCCTCGCGTAGCCAGGTAGACGTGCCGCATGCTCAGTGCTCCGCAGGCAGGGGTACCGCGTGGCCGGCTCCTCGCGGCCGTGGGGTGTTGGGTCTGGGCGGGGGTGGGGTGGTCGGTGGGGGCGAGGGGGTGGGGTGCGCGGACCGGCGGGGGTAATTTCTGATCACCTTCTTTCCCTTTTCGCCTCTTCTTCCCCCACGAGTCTTACGCGACTCTGCGACGCGGGCCACCCTGGTCGCGCGGCGGTGGGGGCCGGGGGGGGAAGGCGGCTCGGGGTCTTTTTTCTTTTTTTTTTTTCACCCCGTTTCCGGGATTTAAGCGCTTCTTATAAAGGGAGCTAGTTCAGGCGTGCCGTTTCACTCGAGAGGTTTTTACCTTTATCGGCTTCGGCAGGAAAAAAGTCGACAAAAGAGGACTGAAAATTACTGAAACGTTCCTTTTCTTTAAGCGCGCACGCTCACACCACCACCCCCCCCCACACTCCCCCCTCCTCACCCCCCCCGCCCACTGCGAGACGGTGGCTGCCGTGCGCTCACGGGCTTCACGGTCCCGGCCAGCCCCTCCGCTCGCTCCGTTCCTCTCCCTCCCCCCAACCCTTACCCCCCACCCCCAGCACACCCTCGGGCTGGCGGGGGACCGGTTAGAGGCAGCAGCTTGTGTTCACGAGCCACCCGGCTCACCGGCGCAAGTTTGCCGCCCGCCGGGAGACTTCGGGACCGGTCGGCCCTAGCCAGCTTCGGGTCCCGGCGCCACCGGGTGCTCGCCGACTTTCGGTTTTGGTTTATTTCGGGTTTGTTCGTTTGGTGCTTTGTTCTTTTTCTCTCTCCCCTTCCCCCTTCCCCCTTCCCCCTTCCCCCCCCCCCCGCCCCGTTTCACTGTCGTTTGTAATTTTTAAAAATAAATCGATTAAAATACGTGTCTGCGATCCTGCAGACTTTGTGTGTGTCTCCTTCCCACCCCCGCTCCCCCCCCCCCGACACACGCTCCGATGCACGCGCGTCAATCATGCCGACGCGACGGAGAGACAGAGTGGCACCCACAGGCACCCGCGCTGCATTTCGGAACCGGCGGACCGGTGGGTGCGGCCCCCGCCGACCGCAGAAGCCCTGGCGCCGCGGAGCAGCGGGGGGGGGGGGGGTGGGGGGTGGAGGGACGCAGCCGCCCGCCCTGCGCAGGCGCGCACGCCTCGCTGCTCGGCAACCGGGCCCCCGCCCTCGGGGAAAGGGCGGCAGTTCCCGCCTCGCTAGGCTGACGGTCCGGCGCTCAGTCGCGGCGAGAGCCGCAGCGGGAAAGGGAGGCCGGCGCAGAGGCGCAGAGAGCGGTCAGCGAGCAGGCGGGGAACCCGGCGCAGAGGTAGGCTGGGGAGAGCGAAAGGGTGTCGCTTTTTTGGAGGAGATTTCCATCGGGGTCGCTCGGCGCTTTTTAGATTTCATTTTATGGGTATGTTTTTTTTTTCCCCCCCCCGCCTCCCTCCCTCCCTCCCCCCCCCCCCGTTTCGCGTCCCTCAGGTTTTCTGCCCCCGGCAGGGGCGGGCAGACGCGCGGCAGGCAGGGCGGGCGAGCAACCGGCTGACGGCTTGACTGAGAAAGAAAGGAGGCGTCAGGGACGCCACTAGGTTCCAAAGTCTCCCGCCTAGCCTTCCCCGGGGCGGCTGACCTGGTAGTGGAAGGCGGGGGGGGGGGGGGGGGGGGCGGGGTTGGGGGGGGCGGCGGCGGCGGCGGCGGCGGCGGCGGGAGGTGGGGGGAGAGGCCGCGTTTGGGGGGGTGTGGGGTGTGGGGTGGGGAGCAGCTATACAAGCCGTGAACTACATGTCTGGGCGGGCGGGCGGGCGAGCGCAGCTAGACTACCGGCCGCTAGCTTCGTGGCCAGCGGGGGAGGGTCGGGGGCGAGGGGTGGGGGGGGGCGACGGACGGCGGCGGCAGCGGGAGGTGGGGGGAGAGGCCGCGTGGGGGGGGTGGGTGGGGTGTGGGGTGGGGAGCAGCTATACTAGCCGTGAGCTACATGTCTGGGCGGGCAGGCGGGGCTGTGTGCTGGGGGGTTGCGTCGGTGGCGCGGGGTGGGGTGAGGGGTGCGGGGCGGCGGGGCCGGGGGGGGGGGGGTGGGGTGGGCGGGGCGACGGACGGCGGCGGCAGCGGGAGGTGGGGGGAGAGGCCGCGTGGGGGGGTGGGTGGGGGGGTGGGTGGGGTGTGGGGTGGGGAGCAGCTATACTAGCCGTGAGCTACATGTCTGGGCGGGCAGGCGGGGCTGTGTGCTGGGGGGTTGCGTCGGTGGCGCGGGGTGGGGTGAGGGGTGCGGGGCGGCGGGGCCGGGGGTGGGGGGGGGGGGGTGTGGGGGGGGCGTGTGCAGTACGGACAGGGGCACGCAGGAGCGCCTGCGCGCGGCGCCGGGGGCGGGGGGGGGCGGGCTTCGGGCCAGCCTCGTCCGGGATGTCGGGCACGCAGGGAGGGAGACGCGAAAAAGAGCTGCAGATCGCCCCCGCCTTCTCTGTTACAGCCGGCGTTGCCAGCCACGTACGATGCCCGGCCTGCGAGCCTGCCTGCCCGCGGGCGGGATACGCGCTCGCCTCGCTTGCCGGTCAGAGCCGTCCCTGGGAAAGCAGCAGCCGCCTGCCTCGGCCTGGGCAGCGACGGCGGTCCGCCGGGCCCGGCGCCGGCAGCGTGGGCAGCAGGGCCCCCTGCCGGGGCTGGCCGAGAGGCGGCCCACGCTTCTAAGGCCCGGCCGCCGGCCAGCGGTCGCGTGGCGGGCGGGACGCGTTCGAGCGGCGAGCGCTGCCGAGAGGACGGTCCCGTTCCGCCCGGGCCTCGAGGGGACGTGGAAGGGGCCCCGCGCCCCCGGCCGAAAGCAGCGGGCGCCGAAGCCCGGCGCCCGGGACAAGGCCGGACCCTCCCCACGCAGGCGGCGCGGAGGCGACCCGCCGCGGCCGGGCCGGGAGGGACCCGA
>NC_087538.1:3849870-3854870 GCF_963921805.1 Phalacrocorax carbo
CACCACCCGGGGCGGGCGGCGGCGGACGCGGGGCCCTGCGTGCGAGCGAGGGGGACAGCGTCTGCGGGGAGGTGCAACGCGGCCCGAACACCGGCGGAGCCGGCCCGCCGCGAAGCCTCCCCGACGCGACCCGAAAAGCCTCATCGATCGGCAACGGAAAGGAACGGTACGAGCCCGAACAAGCGGAGGCCCCGCGGCCACGGTCCTGGGACAGCGACGGCCCCGCGCGCCGGCCACCACCCGGGGCGGGCGGCGGCGGACGCGGGGCCCTGCGTGCGAGCGAGGGGTGGGCAGCACCCGCGAGAAGGGCTCCACCGGCACCAACACCGGCGGAGCCGGCTCGCCGCGAGGCCTCTCCGATGCGCCTGGGGCCGCCTCATCAGCGGGCGCTGCTGGCAGGCCCGGATCGGTCAGAGAGGAGCGGGAGGTGCCGCGGGCCAACCCGCTCCGTGCGACTCCCCTGAGCGAGCTCGACGGGACCGGGGAAAGCCCGCGGCAGGCTTGCCTCCCCAAGTCCCCTCGCGTTCGACAGCGCCGGCGGCGGCGACCACCACCGGCCACCGGTCTTTGCCCGCCCGGCAGGCAACAGCTTACCCCGGGGGAAGGGGACACAGCTAAGCGATCCCCCGGGGGACGTGGGCCCAGGGAAAAGCCGCTGGAGGCCGCACGGCGCCGGTCACCGCCACCCACCCCCTCTCCCCCGCAGTCAGCCAACCGGGACCGGCTGGCCGCCGCTCAGAAACCGCCCGCTTCGCGGGTTCCAGCTTTAAGGCCGGAGAAAAAGGACCGAGTGCCGCCACCTCGCCCGGACGCGCGCCATCCCACCACCAAGCTCTCCGGCAGGTCGAGAAACCAGGGCAGGCCAGACACCGCGGGCCGCCACGAATGGCTCGTGCCGGTCAAAGGAGGACGAGGCGCCGCCGCCAACGCCCGTGCCACACCATCGGACCCTCGCGGGCCGGGGAAAGCCGCGGCGGCAGGCAGGCTCGACTGACTCCGCGTCTTCCCCAGCCGCTTAGCGTTCGAGTGCCGGCAACCGCTGCCGGTCTCTTGCCCCGTCCCCGCAGAAGACTGCTTCGGCACACCTCGCGCCGGTCGGCAACGGCGAGCTCCGGTTCTCCACGCCCCTCGGACCCACCGGGCTGCCTCGCGGGTCGAAGCGCCGGGGGCTGGCCGTGCCTAAGCGGGCAAGAAGCCGAGCCGAACCGCTGCGGGAACCGCCAACGAGAGCCGCAGAGCGCCCCAACTTTCCCACCAGCCGAGGCCCGGGCGTTGCAACCGCTCGCTAGCGCTGCTCCGGAGACGAGTCACCGCTCGCTCCTGTAGTACGTACCGACACTTCCTCGCCCGGAAAAACCTCCAAGAGCCTCGCCTCCGCCCACCGGGCAGGCGCGTCAATCACGCCGACCTTTACCATGACGTAACTGGAGGCAGCGAAAAACAGCGACCCCTACGAAAGCTCCGACCAAGTGGCGTGGACGGCAGGTCTACCCCTGCGCCCCTCGAACGCGACCAAGTCCCGCCGGAGCCCGGTAGACCTGACCCTCCTTTTCACCGGGCGCTCCGGCGGCCGCCACGGTCCCCGGAGCCGGGTAGACGTGGCAGCCGCCACCACGGAGCCGGGTAGACGTGGCAGCCGCCGCCGACCCCCCCCACGGAGCCGGGTAGACGTGGCAGCCGCCGCCGACCCCCCCCCACGGAGCCGGGTAGACGTGGCAGCCGCCGCCGACCCCCCCCACGGAGCCGGGTAGACGTGGCAGCCGCCGCCGACCCCCCCCACGGAGCCGGGTAGACGTGGCAGCCGCCGCCGACCCCCCCCCACGGAGCCGGGCAGACGTGGCAGCCGCCGCCGACCCCCCCCCCCATGGAGCCGGGCAGACGTGGCAGCCGCCGCCGACCCCACCCCCCCCCCCCACGGAGCCGGGCAGACGTGGCGGCTGCTCCCCCGGAGCCGGGCAGACCCGACCGTCCTTTTCACGGGACGCTCCGGCAGCGACACGCCGCGGTCGCCGCACACCGCCAGCGGCCGCCACGCTGCCCGGAGCCATGTAGACGTGGCAGCCGCCTGTTCCGGCGCCGGGTGGGCCTGGCAGCCAGCCCCGGAGCCGGCTAGACGCGGGTGGCTGCCCCGCTCCTCGCGTAGCCAGGTAGACGTGCCGCATGCTCAGTGCTCCGCAGGCAGGGGTACCGCGTGGCCGGCTCCTCGCGGCCGTGGGGTGTTGGGTCTGGGCGGGGGTGGGGTGGTCGGTGGGGGCGAGGGGGTGGGGTGCGCGGACCGGCGGGGGTGATTTCTGATCACCTTCTTTCCCTTTTCGCCTCTTCTTCCCCCACGAGTCTTACGCGACTCTGCGACGCGGGCCACCCTGGTCGCGCGGCGGTGGGGGCCGGGGGGGGAAGGCGGCTCGGGGTCTTTTTTCTTTTTTTTTTTTCACCCCGTTTCCGGGATTTAAGCGCTTCTTATAAAGGGAGCTAGTTCAGGCGTGCCGTTTCACTCGAGAGGTTTTTACCTTTATCGGCTTCGGCAGGAAAAAAGTCGACAAAAGAGGACTGAAAATTACTGAAACGTTCCTTTTCTTTAAGCGCGCACGCTCACACACACCCCCCCCCCCCTCCTCACCCCCCCCCCGCCCACTGCGAGACGGTGGCTGCCGTGCGCTCACGGGCTTCACGGTCCCGGCCAGCCCCTCCGCTCGCTCCGTTCCTCTCCCTCCCCCCAACCCTTACCCCCCACCCCCAGCACACCCTCGGGCTGGCGGGGGACCGGTTAGAGGCAGCAGCTTGTGTTCACGAGCCACCCGGCTCACCGGCGCAAGTTTGCCGCCCGCCGGGAGACTTCGGGACCGGTCGGCCCTAGCCAGCTTCGGGTCCCGGCGCCACCGGGTGCTCGCCGACTTTCGGTTTTGGTTTATTTCGGGTTTGTTCGTTTGGTGCTTTGTTCTTTTTCTCTCTCCCCTTCCCCCTTCCCCCTTCCCCCTTCCCCCCCCCCCCCGCCCCGTTTCACTGTCGTTTGTAATTTTTAAAAATAGATCGATTAAAATACGTGTCTGCGATCCTGCAGACTTTGTGTGTGTCTCCTTCCCACCCCCGCTCCCCCCCCCCCCGACACACGCTCCGATGCACGCGCGTCAATCATGCCGACGCGACGGAGAGACAGAGTGGCACCCACAGGCACCCGCGCTGCATTTCGGAACCGGCGGACCGGTGGGTGCGGCCCCCGCCGACCGCAGAAGCCCTGGCGCCGCGGAGCAGCGGGGGGGGGGGGGGGGGGGGGGGGGTGGAGGGACGCAGCCGCCCGCCCTGCGCAGGCGCGCACGCCTCGCTGCTCGGCAACCGGGCCCCCGCCCTCGGGGAAAGGGCGGCAGTTCCCGCCTCGCTAGGCTGACGGTCCGGCGCTCAGTCGCGGCGAGAGCCGCAGCGGGAAAGGGAGGCCGGCGCAGAGGCGCAGAGAGCGGTCAGCGAGCAGGCGGGGAACCCGGCGCAGAGGTAGGCTGGGGAGAGCGAAAGGGTGTCGCTTTTTTGGAGGAGATTTCCATCGGGGTCGCTCGGCGCTTTTTAGATTTCATTTTATGGGTATGTTTTTTTTTCCCCCCCCCCGCCTCCCTCCCTCCCTCCCCCCCCCGTTTCGCGTCCCTCAGGTTTTCCGCCCCCGGCAGGGGCGGGCAGACGCGCGGCAGGCAGGGCGGGCGAGCAACCGGCTGACGGCTTGACTGAGAAAGAAAGGAGGCGTCAGGGACGCCACTAGGTTCCAAAGTCTCCCGCCTAGCCTTCCCCGGGGCGGCTGACCTGGTAGTGGAAGGCGGGGGGGGGGGGGGGGGGGGGGGGCGGGGTTTGGGGGGGGCGGCGGCGGCGGCGGCGGCGGCGGGAGGTGGGGGGAGAGGCCGCGTTTGGGGGGGTGTGGGGTGTGGGGTGGGGAGCAGCTATACAAGCCGTGAACTACATGTCTGGGCGGGCGGGCGGGCGAGCGCAGCTAGACTACCGGCCGCTAGCTTCGTGGCCAGCGGGGGAGGGTCGGGGGCGAGGGGTGGGGGGGGGCGACGGACGGCGGCGGCAGCGGGAGGTGGGGGGAGAGGCCGCGTGGGGGGTGGGGTGGGGGGGGGTGTGTGTGGGGTGGGGAGCAGCTATACTAGCCGTGAGCTACATGTCTGGGCGGGCAGGCGGGGCTGTGTGCTGGGGGGTTGCGTCGGTGGCGCGGGGTGGGGTGAGGGGTGCGGGGCGGCGGGGCCGGGGGGGGGGGGGGTGGGGTGGGCGGGGCGACGGACGGCGGCGGCAGCGGGAGGTGGGGGGAGAGGCCGCGTGGGGGGGTGGGTGGGGGGGTGGGTGGGGTGTGGGGTGGGGAGCAGCTATACTAGCCGTGAGCTACATGTCTGGGCGGGCAGGCGGGGCTGTGTGCTGGGGGGTTGCGTCGGTGGCGCGGGGTGGGGTGAGGGGTGCGGGGCGGCGGGGCCGGGGGTGGGGGGGGGGGGGGTGTGGGGGGGGCGTGTGCAGTACGGACAGGGGCACGCAGGAGCGCCTGCGCGCGGCGCCGGGGGCGGGGGGGGGCGGGCTTCGGGCCAGCCTCGTCCGGGATGTCGGGCACGCAGGGAGGGAGACGCGAAAAAGAGCTGCAGATCGCCCCCGCCTTCTCTGTTACAGCCGGCGTTGCCAGCCACGTACGATGCCCGGCCTGCGAGCCTGCCTGCCCGCGGGCGGGATACGCGCTCGCCTCGCTTGCCGGTCAGAGCCGTCCCTGGGAAAGCAGCAGCCGCCTGCCTCGGCCTGGGCAGCGACGGCGGTCCGCCGGGCCCGGCGCCGGCAGCGTGGGCAGCAGGGCCCCCTGCCGGGGCTGGCCGAGAGGCGGCCCACGCTTCTAAGGCCCGGCCGCCGGCCAGCGGTCGCGTGGCGGGCGGGACGCGTTCGAGCGGCGAGCGCTGCCGAGAGGACGGTCCCGTTCCGCCCGGGCCTCGAGGGGACGTGGAAGGGGCCCCGCGCCCCCGGCCGAAAGCAGCGGGCGCCGAAGCCCG
>NC_087538.1:3867370-3872370 GCF_963921805.1 Phalacrocorax carbo
CGCCTGCGACGGGAAGCGAATTGGAGGGGAGACCACCCGGCCTGACCACCGGACTCCGCCGCGGCTCCCGTCTTGCGGGGAGCACGGAAGAGCCGGCCCGCCGGGGGCCCTCTCCGACGCGACCCGAAAAGCCTCATCGATCGGCAACAGAAAAGGGGAGGAGGAGAACGACACGAACCCAAACAAGCGGAGGCCCCGCGGCCACGGTCCTGGGACAGCGACGGCCCCGCGCGCCGGCCACCACCCGGGGCGGGCGGCGGCGGACGCGGGGCCCTGCGTGCGAGCGAGGGGGACAGCGTCTGCGGGGAGGTGCAACGCGGCCCGAACACCGGCGGAGCCGGCCCGCCGCGAAGCCTCCCCGACGCGACCCGAAAAGCCTCATCGATCGGCAACGGAAAGGAACGGTACGAGCCCGAACAAGCGGAGGCCCCGCGGCCACGGTCCTGGGACAGCGACGGCCCCGCGCGCCGGCCACCACCCGGGGCGGGCGGCGGCGGACGCGGGGCCCTGCGTGCGAGCGAGGGGTGGGCAGCACCCGCGAGAAGGGCTCCACCGGCACCAACACCGGCGGAGCCGGCTCGCCGCGAGGCCTCTCCGATGCGCCTGGGGCCGCCTCATCAGCGGGCGCTGCTGGCAGGCCCGGATCGGTCAGAGAGGAGCGGGAGGTGCCGCGGGCCAACCCGCTCCGTGCGACTCCCCTGAGCGAGCTCGACGGGACCGGGGAAAGCCCGCGGCAGGCTTGCCTCCCCAAGTCCCCTCGCGTTCGACAGCGCCGGCGGCGGCGACCACCACCGGCCACCGGTCTTTGCCCGCCCGGCAGGCAACAGCTTACCCCGGGGGAAGGGGACACAGCTAAGCGATCCCCCGGGGGACGTGGGCCCAGGGAAAAGCCGCTGGAGGCCGCACGGCGCCGGTCACCGCCACCCACCCCCTCTCCCCCGCAGTCAGCCAACCGGGACCGGCTGGCCGCCGCTCAGAAACCGCCCGCTTCGCGGGTTCCAGCTTTAAGGCCGGAGAAAAAGGACCGAGTGCCGCCACCTCGCCCGGACGCGCGCCATCCCACCACCAAGCTCTCCGGCAGGTCGAGAAACCAGGGCAGGCCAGACACCGCGGGCCGCCACGAATGGCTCGTGCCGGTCAAAGGAGGACGAGGCGCCGCCGCCAACGCCCGTGCCACACCATCGGACCCTCGCGGGCCGGGGAAAGCCGCGGCGGCAGGCAGGCTCGACTGACTCCGCGTCTTCCCCAGCCGCTTAGCGTTCGAGTGCCGGCAACCGCTGCCGGTCTCTTGCCCCGTCCCCGCAGAAGACTGCTTCGGCACACCTCGCGCCGGTCGGCAACGGCGAGCTCCGGTTCTCCACGCCCCTCGGACCCACCGGGCTGCCTCGCGGGTCGAAGCGCCGGGGGCTGGCCGTGCCTAAGCGGGCAAGAAGCCGAGCCGAACCGCTGCGGGAACCGCCAACGAGAGCCGCAGAGCGCCCCAACTTTCCCACCAGCCGAGGCCCGGGCGTTGCAACCGCTCGCTAGCGCTGCTCCGGAGACGAGTCACCGCTCGCTCCTGTAGTACGTACCGACACTTCCTCGCCCGGAAAAACCTCCAAGAGCCTCGCCTCCGCCCACCGGGCAGGCGCGTCAATCACGCCGACCTTTACCATGACGTAACTGGAGGCAGCGAAAAACAGCGACCCCTACGAAAGCTCCGACCAAGTGGCGTGGACGGCAGGTCTACCCCTGCGCCCCTCGAACGCGACCAAGTCCCGCCGGAGCCCGGTAGACCTGACCCTCCTTTTCACCGGGCGCTCCGGCGGCCGCCACGGTCCCCGGAGCCGGGTAGACGTGGCAGCCGCCACCACGGAGCCGGGTAGACGTGGCAGCCGCCGCCGACCCCCCCCACGGAGCCGGGTAGACGTGGCAGCCGCCGCCGACCCCCCCCCACGGAGCCGGGTAGACGTGGCAGCCGCCGCCGACCCCCCCCACGGAGCCGGGTAGACGTGGCAGCCGCCGCCGACCCCCCCCACGGAGCCGGGTAGACGTGGCAGCCGCCGCCGACCCCCCCCCACGGAGCCGGGCAGACGTGGCAGCCGCCGCCGACCCCCCCCCCCATGGAGCCGGGCAGACGTGGCAGCCGCCGCCGACCCCACCCCCCCCCCCCACGGAGCCGGGCAGACGTGGCGGCTGCTCCCCCGGAGCCGGGCAGACCCGACCGTCCTTTTCACGGGACGCTCCGGCAGCGACACGCCGCGGTCGCCGCACACCGCCAGCGGCCGCCACGCTGCCCGGAGCCATGTAGACGTGGCAGCCGCCTGTTCCGGCGCCGGGTGGGCCTGGCAGCCAGCCCCGGAGCCGGCTAGACGCGGGTGGCTGCCCCGCTCCTCGCGTAGCCAGGTAGACGTGCCGCATGCTCAGTGCTCCGCAGGCAGGGGTACCGCGTGGCCGGCTCCTCGCGGCCGTGGGGTGTTGGGTCTGGGCGGGGGTGGGGTGGTCGGTGGGGGCGAGGGGGTGGGGTGCGCGGACCGGCGGGGGTGATTTCTGATCACCTTCTTTCCCTTTTCGCCTCTTCTTCCCCCACGAGTCTTACGCGACTCTGCGACGCGGGCCACCCTGGTCGCGCGGCGGTGGGGGCCGGGGGGGGAAGGCGGCTCGGGGTCTTTTTTCTTTTTTTTTTTTCACCCCGTTTCCGGGATTTAAGCGCTTCTTATAAAGGGAGCTAGTTCAGGCGTGCCGTTTCACTCGAGAGGTTTTTACCTTTATCGGCTTCGGCAGGAAAAAAGTCGACAAAAGAGGACTGAAAATTACTGAAACGTTCCTTTTCTTTAAGCGCGCACGCTCACACACACCCCCCCCCCCCCTCCTCACCCCCCCCCCGCCCACTGCGAGACGGTGGCTGCCGTGCGCTCACGGGCTTCACGGTCCCGGCCAGCCCCTCCGCTCGCTCCGTTCCTCTCCCTCCCCCCAACCCTTACCCCCCACCCCCAGCACACCCTCGGGCTGGCGGGGGACCGGTTAGAGGCAGCAGCTTGTGTTCACGAGCCACCCGGCTCACCGGCGCAAGTTTGCCGCCCGCCGGGAGACTTCGGGACCGGTCGGCCCTAGCCAGCTTCGGGTCCCGGCGCCACCGGGTGCTCGCCGACTTTCGGTTTTGGTTTATTTCGGGTTTGTTCGTTTGGTGCTTTGTTCTTTTTCTCTCTCCCCTTCCCCCTTCCCCCTTCCCCCTTCCCCCCCCCCCCCGCCCCGTTTCACTGTCGTTTGTAATTTTTAAAAATAGATCGATTAAAATACGTGTCTGCGATCCTGCAGACTTTGTGTGTGTCTCCTTCCCACCCCCGCTCCCCCCCCCCCCGACACACGCTCCGATGCACGCGCGTCAATCATGCCGACGCGACGGAGAGACAGAGTGGCACCCACAGGCACCCGCGCTGCATTTCGGAACCGGCGGACCGGTGGGTGCGGCCCCCGCCGACCGCAGAAGCCCTGGCGCCGCGGAGCAGCGGGGGGGGGGGGGGGGGGGGGGGGGTGGAGGGACGCAGCCGCCCGCCCTGCGCAGGCGCGCACGCCTCGCTGCTCGGCAACCGGGCCCCCGCCCTCGGGGAAAGGGCGGCAGTTCCCGCCTCGCTAGGCTGACGGTCCGGCGCTCAGTCGCGGCGAGAGCCGCAGCGGGAAAGGGAGGCCGGCGCAGAGGCGCAGAGAGCGGTCAGCGAGCAGGCGGGGAACCCGGCGCAGAGGTAGGCTGGGGAGAGCGAAAGGGTGTCGCTTTTTTGGAGGAGATTTCCATCGGGGTCGCTCGGCGCTTTTTAGATTTTATTTTATGGGTATGTTTTTTTTTCCCCCCCCCCGCCTCCCTCCCTCCCTCCCCCCCCCGTTTCGCGTCCCTCAGGTTTTCCGCCCCCGGCAGGGGCGGGCAGACGCGCGGCAGGCAGGGCGGGCGAGCAACCGGCTGACGGCTTGACTGAGAAAGAAAGGAGGCGTCAGGGACGCCACTAGGTTCCAAAGTCTCCCGCCTAGCCTTCCCCGGGGCGGCTGACCTGGTAGTGGAAGGCGGGGGGGGGGGGGGGGGGGGGGGGCGGGGTTTGGGGGGGGCGGCGGCGGCGGCGGCGGCGGCGGGAGGTGGGGGGAGAGGCCGCGTTTGGGGGGGTGTGGGGTGTGGGGTGGGGAGCAGCTATACAAGCCGTGAACTACATGTCTGGGCGGGCGGGCGGGCGAGCGCAGCTAGACTACCGGCCGCTAGCTTCGTGGCCAGCGGGGGAGGGTCGGGGGCGAGGGGTGGGGGGGGGCGACGGACGGCGGCGGCAGCGGGAGGTGGGGGGAGAGGCCGCGTGGGGGGTGGGGTGGGGGGGGGTGTGTGTGGGGTGGGGAGCAGCTATACTAGCCGTGAGCTACATGTCTGGGCGGGCAGGCGGGGCTGTGTGCTGGGGGGTTGCGTCGGTGGCGCGGGGTGGGGTGAGGGGTGCGGGGCGGCGGGGCCGGGGGGGGGGGGGGTGGGGTGGGCGGGGCGACGGACGGCGGCGGCAGCGGGAGGTGGGGGGAGAGGCCGCGTGGGGGGGTGGGTGGGGGGGTGGGTGGGGTGTGGGGTGGGGAGCAGCTATACTAGCCGTGAGCTACATGTCTGGGCGGGCAGGCGGGGCTGTGTGCTGGGGGGTTGCGTCGGTGGCGCGGGGTGGGGTGAGGGGTGCGGGGCGGCGGGGCCGGGGGTGGGGGGGGGGGGGGGTGTGGGGGGGGCGTGTGCAGTACGGACAGGGGCACGCAGGAGCGCCTGCGCGCGGCGCCGGGGGCGGGGGGGGGCGGGCTTCGGGCCAGCCTCGTCCGGGATGTCGGGCACGCAGGGAGGGAGACGCGAAAAAGAGCTGCAGATCGCCCCCGCCTTCTCTGTTACAGCCGGCGTTGCCAGCCACGTACGATGCCCGGCCTGCGAGCCTGCCTGCCCGCGGGCGGGATACGCGCTCGCCTCGCTTGCCGGTCAGAGCCGTCCCTGGGAAAGCAGCAGCCGCCTGCCTCGGCCTGGG
>NC_087538.1:3884870-3974457 GCF_963921805.1 Phalacrocorax carbo
CACCCGGACGGGTGCGGCCCCGACACGTTTCTCGGCTCCAGCCGCCCCACCGCCCAGCGCTGCTCGCGGCCGGCACCCACGGGCACCCGGACCGAGGCCGGCACCGGCGCCTCGCGCGCTTTTGAGAGGACAGCTGAGGGCTCGCTGGACCACGCGGCCATCACACAGCCCGGTTCGGCTCAGAAGCCCCAGGGCCCCCGCCCAGCTGCGGGGGGCGGGGGGGAAAGGGAGCAGCACCTCGCCTGCGACGGGAAGCGAATTGGAGGGGAGACCACCCGGCCTGACCACCGGACTCCGCCGCGGCTCCCGTCTTGCGGGGAGCACGGAAGAGCCGGCCCGCCGGGGGCCCTCTCCGACGCGACCCGAAAAGCCTCATCGATCGGCAACAGAAAAGGGGAGGAGGAGAACGACACGAACCCAAACAAGCGGAGGCCCCGCGGCCACGGTCCTGGGACAGCGACGGCCCCGCGCGCCGGCCACCACCCGGGGCGGGCGGCGGCGGACGCGGGGCCCTGCGTGCGAGCGAGGGGGACAGCGTCTGCGGGGAGGTGCAACGCGGCCCGAACACCGGCGGAGCCGGCCCGCCGCGAAGCCTCCCCGACGCGACCCGAAAAGCCTCATCGATCGGCAACGGAAAGGAACGGTACGAGCCCGAACAAGCGGAGGCCCCGCGGCCACGGTCCTGGGACAGCGACGGCCCCGCGCGCCGGCCACCACCCGGGGCGGGCGGCGGCGGACGCGGGGCCCTGCGTGCGAGCGAGGGGTGGGCAGCACCCGCGAGAAGGGCTCCACCGGCACCAACACCGGCGGAGCCGGCTCGCCGCGAGGCCTCTCCGATGCGCCTGGGGCCGCCTCATCAGCGGGCGCTGCTGGCAGGCCCGGATCGGTCAGAGAGGAGCGGGAGGTGCCGCGGGCCAACCCGCTCCGTGCGACTCCCCTGAGCGAGCTCGACGGGACCGGGGAAAGCCCGCGGCAGGCTTGCCTCCCCAAGGCCCCTCGCGTTCGACAGCGCCGGCGGCGACCACCACCGGCCACCGGTCTTTGCCCGCCCGGCAGGCAACAGCTTACCCCGGGGGAAGGGGACACAGCTAAGCGATCCCCCGGGGGACGTGGGCCCAGGGAAAAGCCGCTGGAGGCCGCACGGCGCCGGTCACCGCCACCCACCCCCTCTCCCCCGCAGTCAGCCAACCGGGACCGGCTGGCCGCCGCTCAGAAACCGCCCGCTTCGCGGGTTCCAGCTTTAAGGCCGGAGAAAAAGGACCGAGTGCCGCCACCTCGCCCGGACGCGCGCCATCCCACCACCAAGCTCTCCGGCAGGTCGAGAAACCAGGGCAGGCCAGACACCGCGGGCCGCCACGAATGGCTCGTGCCGGTCAAAGGAGGACGAGGCGCCGCCGCCAACGCCCGTGCCACACCATCGGACCCTCGCGGGCCGGGGAAAGCCGCGGCGGCAGGCAGGCTCGACTGACTCCGCGTCTTCCCCAGCCGCTTAGCGTTCGAGTGCCGGCAACCGCTGCCGGTCTCTTGCCCCGTCCCCGCAGAAGACTGCTTCGGCACACCTCGCGCCGGTCGGCAACGGCGAGCTCCGGTTCTCCACGCCCCTCGGACCCACCGGGCTGCCTCGCGGGTCGAAGCGCCGGGGGCTGGCCGTGCCTAAGCGGGCAAGAAGCCGAGCCGAACCGCTGCGGGAACCGCCAACGAGAGCCGCGGAGCGCCCCAACTTTCCCACCAGCCGAGGCCCGGGCGTTGCAACCGCTCGCTAGCGCTGCTCCGGAGACGAGTCACCGCTCGCTCCTGTAGTACGTACCGACACTTCCTCGCCCGGAAAAACCTCCAAGAGCCTCGCCTCCGCCCACCGGGCAGGCGCGTCAATCACGCCGACCTTTACCATGACGTAACTGGAGGCAGCGAAAAACAGCGACCCCTACGAAAGCTCCGACCAAGTGGCGTGGACGGCAGGTCTACCCCTGCGCCCCTCGAACGCGACCAAGTCCCGCCGGAGCCCGGTAGACCTGACCCTCCTTTTCACCGGGCGCTCCGGCGGCCGCCACGGTCCCCGGAGCCGGGTAGACGTGGCAGCCGCCACCACGGAGCCGGGTAGACGTGGCAGCCGCCGCCGACCCCCCCCACGGAGCCGGGTAGACGTGGCAGCCGCCGCCGACCCCCCCCACGGAGCCGGGTAGACGTGGCAGCCGCCGCCGACCCCCCCCCCATGGAGCCGGGCAGACGTGGCAGCCGCCGCCGACCCCCCCCCCCCCCCCCCCCGCCACGGAGCCGGGCAGACGTGGCGGCTGCTCCCCCGGAGCCGGGCAGACCCGACCGTCCTTTTCACGGGACGCTCCGGCAGCGACACGCCGCGGTCGCCGCACACCGCCAGCGGCCGCCACGCTGCCCGGAGCCATGTAGACGTGGCAGCCGCCTGTTCCGGCGCCGGGTGGGCCTGGCAGCCAGCCCCGGAGCCGGCTAGACGCGGGTGGCTGCCCCGCTCCTCGCGTAGCCAGGTAGACGTGCCGCATGCTCAGTGCTCCGCAGGCAGGGGTACCGCGTGGCCGGCTCCTCGCGGCCGTGGGGTGTTGGGTCTGGGCGGGGGTGGGGTGGTCGGTGGGGGCGAGGGGGGGGGGGGGGTGGTGCGCGGACCGGCGGGGGTAATTTCTGATCACCTTCTTTCCCTTTTCGCCTCTTCTTCCCCCACGAGTCTTACGCGACTCTGCGACGCGGGCCACCCTGGTCGCGCGGCGGTGGGGGCCGGGGGGGGAAGGCGGCTCGGGGTCTTTTTTCTTTTTTTTTTTTCACCCCGTTTCCGGGATTTAAGCGCTTCTTATAAAGGGAGCTAGTTCAGGCGTGCCGTTTCACTCGAGAGGTTTTTACCTTTATCGGCTTCGGCAGGAAAAAAGTCGACAAAAGAGGACTGAAAATTACTGAAACGTTCCTTTTCTTTAAGCGCGCGCGCTCACACCACCACCCCCCCCCACACTCCCCCCTCCTCACCCCCCCCGCCCACTGCGAGACGGTGGCTGCCGTGCGCTCACGGGCTTCACGGTCCCGGCCAGCCCCTCCGCTCGCTCCGTTCCTCTCCCTCCCCCCAACCCTTACCCCCCACCCCCAGCACACCCTCGGGCTGGCGGGGGACCGGTTAGAGGCAGCAGCTTGTGTTCACGAGCCTCACGGCTACATTCTTAGATGTATCACTTTAGTTAAACAGTTTATCTGCAAGTGAAAATCCCTAAAACCCAGTGTACAAATTTTGGCACAGGGTTAGAGCCTGGTGCCTTTGTGGTTCAAATTCCGGTCATTCTTCTAAACTTGTGCCTGCAGCTCATTTTTGGATCTGGGTGACTTCAGGTCTGGATGCTGCTTTACTTTCCGAAGCGTGACGCCTTTCTTTAGTACAGCAGCACTTTGAATTCCCATTCGTAAAAGGGGCAGCATTTTTTTTTCAGGTTTGAAAACACTGTCATTCTGCTGCTGAACTATAAATAAGTAACAGAAGGAAATAGTGGCCTGGTAATGGTCTAGATCTTGATTTGCCACTTGGGGCAAATACTTCGTGTAACTGCACATTTCAAAATAGCCCTTGCAGTATCAAAATTATTCTGTAGTTTTTTTAATTTTTCTTCTTTATTTTCAGTGTAACTGATTTTTCCTGACTTAGATAGTGTGAGCCATTACTCTGGCCCTGGGTCATTGGATCTCATCACTTCATAAGCTGTTAGGATAGCTTAATGCAGATATTCATGACCTTGAGGTCTGTGCCTGTGAAGAATACAGCCTCTGTTTCCTGTGGAATGCTAGAGCATCAACCTAAAATTGAAAACGTTTTTATGTGGGTCGAAATCCAACATCTGTAATTCTGTCCCTGATTGGTTCTAATTCCATTTTGGACATGAATGCCTCTCACCATGAGTATGAGTGAGTTGGACTGGCGCCATGACCCTATTAGTTAATGCAATGCATTGATGTAAACCACCTTTATAGTATTGGATCTAATTCAGATGTTTTTCATATTTCTTGAAAACAGGTAGATTTCTCTTTATTTACTAGCACGTGTATAGACAGCAATCACGTGTCCATCAATAAAGTTAACATTCTTTTAGCCTCGTGTGTTCCCTGGCATGTCTGTATTACATTTCTGAGTAGCATCTTACCATAAGCCAACAGAGTTGTCTCAAAACAAAACAATCCCCACCCAAAAAAAAAGGAAAAATCCTGGAGTGGGAAAGAAGACTTTCTGTTAGTTAGACATAATTAAAGTAAATGAAACACAAAGTAAAGCCATCCCCTTCTCATTTGCTCTGAGTGTACCAGCTTTGGGCTGTGGGCAGCCATAGGGAGGGTGGAAGCCCTGCCTCTCTCTCAACAAGCCCTCTCTCTCTCCCCCTGGAAAAGCACTGCACCCTCAGGTGCTTCTTGTGTTGGAGACACAATTAGCTTTGTTCTTAAAGCCAAGCCAGGTCTTGCTCTTAAGTGTGGGGTTTGTGTTTTGGCTTCTGTTTTGTTTTTGAAGGCAACTATTCCTGTATCTTTCAAAGCAGAACGTGGGTCATGGTGTGGTAGGAATAAATCTCTGAAAGCTTGCCAATTACTGTTGCAGAGTAAAGCAGCAAATCAAAAAAACTTCTCCTTTGAATATTTCTTCACTGTCTTGCTCCTATGTTAGCTCTCAAATTAGGCTGTTCCCTGCAGGCCATATAGTAACTGCTTCCTGAAAAAATACAAGAACCAATTAATGGTTTATAAACTGTTATGATTCACGTACTGGTCAATACTAGACTGTTTAATGTCAGGCTCCAGTAGAGAGCTTTCCTAATTTCTTGTTTGCTTCTAGAAAACCACAGGATGAGAGTGGTTGTGCCTGCAGTGAGAGAACATAGGCCTGTTTTTGCACGTGTGAGAGAGTGGCCTATGGAGCATGCAGCTTCAGGGTACTCGACCAGGCTTCCTTTTTCCCGGCACTAGGTACAAAATGTTCTGAAAAGAAGGGAAGTTGAACCTTCTGGTAAGACTTGCAGTGGAAAGAAGGCCTCTTTTTCCAGCTCTGGGTCTTCCTCTCCAAAGGCATGAGGAATCCCCTTCTACATGTAGATATTTATTCCCCTGCACCTGCTACAACTGCTCCCTTGAATTCTTCCACCACATTAGGTTGTAAAGCACAAGAGCTTTTCCAAGGAAGGGTTTTAATCTCTCTTCTGATCAATGGAGTGACCTCTTGAGGAGACCTCTTCCACTGACACTGTGAAAATTCATTCTAGGTTTTTGAACAACTGAAGACATAATAAGCAGTGATTCATGTGTCTTTCTGATAATGTTTTCCTAGTACAAGCTTAACTGCAGCTTGTGGCATAATATGATTCGATAGGCTGGAACAAGATGAGAGTTGTACTTTTTCCTTGTGGAAAAACCACCCTTCAGCCTGAGTTCTCAGGAGACACTGCTGAGTGTATTTCAATAGCACTGAAGTTGAACAGTTCTGTGGTAATGTTGCAAAGCCCTTCAAAATTCAAGGGACAGCTGCAATTATAAATGTAAAATTTTCTTTTTTCCAGGTCACAGACATTAAATATGTTCATTGATCTCTGTAAGCTTGCATGCATATTTTTATATCTTTCAATACTACTGGAAATTTTTCAGTTTTTTACTCTTTTTAATGACAGTTGACAGGTTTTTTTGTACTTTTTATGAAACCAAGATGTTTCTGTTGAGCCCATGTATTGAATATTTGTGTGTTTCAATGACACAAGCCTCTGGCTGAGTATTCATGCCATTTAACATTACTCACTGAAGGTATGTGTGTGAGGTATGAATTCAACCTTTGCCTGTGGGTGGTGAATAGAAGTTTCTCCAGTGACTGATTGAAAGCACCGAATTAAGCTCTCACTCTGCACTGTGCTTTGGAGGAGGAGCGAGTTTGCACCCCTTCTCTGAGTGGATGGTGAGCCGAGGGATATTTTGCCCTTAGGGAACCTGAATTAAGCCAAAGAATGTTGACTGAGTTCAAAACACTGCTCAAGCCTTTGGAACATCCTGGGTATATTCACTTATGCAAATAAGTGTTTTAGTCAAGCAGCCCTTGCACTGGGTAAAATGAGAGGATGAAAGGCTTTTGCTGCTTAAAAGACTCATGGAAATGTCATTTGAAGTGTGGGTCTTACAGTGAGCTCTGTCTGCATCTCTTTTCTTAACAGGACAGAAATTTTGAGCCTGTGCCAGCACTGAAAAGAGCTCAGGTGTTCCAAGGAGTGTCATGGTGGAGGTGAAAGATCCCAACACAAAGGGTGCTATGTTGACCAGCACTGGAAACTATGCAATGCCAACTCTTACTACATAAGTATGATATTAATGGGACTGACCCAAAAGTGAATGGGAGAAACCTCGTGTAGATGTCTGAGTGGCAACGCAAGTACAACCGAACTGGCCAGCATCTGTAGTTATGGAACAGAAGCATTGTCGTTGTAACTTAACCTTAAAATCTGTCATATTTTCTAATATTGCAGTAGGGTGGTCGTTCTGTTCATGCCCCTGGAAGTTGGTTAAACTTGTGCTGTGCTAAGGACCTGTATTTCTGCAAAGCATTTCAGTGGTGTTTGCAGTGGAGTCGTTCTCTTTGAAATGTCGTTTTGGTCCTGTTTCATGTTGCAAAGGCTCTTTGTAATATTTAACTAATTGCTGTTGGACTAAGACTTAAGTATAGTCTTAATACTTAAGTATAGTATAGGAAAGGACTCCTCTCGTGTAAAGGGAAAAAGCAGATAAACTTTTCTCCCTGTTTACATATGTGGTTAAATCCTCTTTACATGTGGAAGCCTCAGTATGAGAAGAGTGCCTAACTGCGCAGGTGATTACAGTATTAGATATCAAAGGCATTTAGTTTGTCCACAGCCCTTTCTCTCATACAAAATTATAGAGCCATCTCCGGTGCCTTCCTGTGGTCTGCAGCAACCATTATCTGGGCATTTAATCCACACTCTTCTCCACAGGAGAGCTGGTTAAAAGCTTCAGAGCTGTGCTCTTTGTGGCTGGGATAGAGTTACTGCTCTTCACTGTAGCTGGTGTAGTGCTGATGGCACGCTGATGCTTTAGTTGTTGTTAAGTAGAGGCTCAGTGTCGCTAAGTAGCGCCTCTGCTAGTCAGGGGCCTTTCCAGCTTCCCTTGCTCTGCTGAGTGGGCAAGAAGCGGGGAGGGGAGGGGCCACAACTAGGTCAGCTGACCCAACCTGGCCAATGGGATATTCCATATCATAATGTTATGACCAGTATATTAACTGGAGGAGTTGGCTCAGGGACTGCATAGAAAGGAAGGCAGCCAGCAGGTCAAGAGAAGTTATCCTCCACCTCTATTCTGCCCTAGTAAGACTGCACCTGGAGTGCTGTGTCCAGTTTTGGGTCCCCCAGTTGAAGAAGGACAGGGAACTGCATGAGCAAGTCTAGCTGAGAGCTACCAAGATGATCAGGGGACTGGAACATCTCCCTGATGAGGAAAGGATGAGAGACCTGGGTTTGTTCAGCCTGGAGAAGAGAACCCTGAGGGGGGATGTCGTCAATATTTATAAATACCTAGAGGGTGGGTGTCAGGATGACGGGACTAGACTCTCTTCAGTTGTGTCCAATGACAGGCCAAGGGGCCATGGGCACAAGCTGGAACACAGGAAGTTCCAGCTAAACATGAGAAAAAAAACCTTCCCTGTGCGGGTGCCAGAGCAGGGGCACAGGCTGCCCAGAGAGGCTGTGGCATCTCCTTCTCTGGAAATATTTAAAACCATCCTGGACGCGGTCCTGTGCCCCCTGCTCTGGGTGTCCCTGCTCAAGCAGGGGGTTGGACAGGATGATCTCCACAGGGCCCTTCCAACCCCTGCCATTCTGGGATTCTGTGACTGGTGGCATCGGTTGGAGGGTGGTGAGTGTTTGCAGCATTTGTTGTTTGTTTTGGTTGATTATTCCCCCTCCTCTCCCTCCCCGGATTCACTTCTCTCTCTCTCTCTCATTATTTTCCTTTTATTTATATTATTATAGTTGCTGTTATTTTTATTGTTTTATTTTAATTGTCAATCTGCTCTTATCTCAACCCATGAGTTCCCTCACTTTCCCCGTTCTGATTCTCTGTCCCATCCTACCGGTGGGGCAGTGAGCGAGCGGCCATGTGGGGCTGAGTTGTCCGATGGGGCTGAACCACAACAGTCTCTTTTGGTGCCCAACATGAGGCCCAAAGGGTTTGAGATGATCACAGTTGCTGGTCACAGCATTGCCTCATCTCTTCTCAGTATTAGTAGAGAATATTCTCCAGTTGTCCTGGTTTCAGCTGGGATAGAGTTAGACTTCGTAGTAGTAGCTAGTATGGGACTATGCTGTGAATTTTTGCTGGAAACAGCGGTGATAATGTGGAGATGTTTTGGCTGTTGCTAAGTAGATCTTACACTGGTCAAGGACTTTTCCAGCTCCCCGTGCTCTGCCGGCTGCACAAGAAGCTGGGAGGGGACGGCTGGGACAGCTGACCCAAACTGACCAATGGGATATTCCATACCATATGACGTCATGCTCAGTGTATAAAGCTGGGGAAGAAGAAGGAAGGGGGCGAGGTTTGGAGTGATGGCGTTTGTCTTCCCAAGTCACCGTTACGCGTGATGGAGCCCTGCTCTCCTGGGGATGGCTGAGCACCCGCCTGCCCGTGGGAAGTGGTGAATGAATTCCTTGTTTTGCTTTGCTTCCGCGCACAGCTTTTGCTTTACCTATTAAACTGTCTTTATCTCAAACCATGAGTTGCCTCACTTTTACTCTTCCAATTCTCTCCCCCGTCCCACCAGGGGGGAGTGAGCGAGCGGCTGCGCAGTGCTTCGTTGCTGACTGGGGCTAAACCATGACACCGATCTACACCATGCTCTCATTTTTGCAGTACCTGTTAAAGACTGGTGTTGGTTTGTGTAGGCTGCCGTGCTCTGCAGTGATTCACGATGTTTTGGCTAGGAGATTTGTTATTCAAACACTGGCCTTCAGCTTTATCTGATATGTGGGTTTTGTATTGAAGCCATTACTGTACCTCGGTTATCACCTCATGGAGACAATTAGCAGTTATACCTCCTCCTCTGAGAGATTTTGGATGGAGGAAATTGAGAATGGCATCTTTGCTACCTTCTTCTATATTGCCTCCCTCTTCATTACAACAACTTTTTTGTGTCTTGAAAACCCTTGGATAGTTAAGACATACTTGTTGGTAGTTCTTGGGCATATTATTTTCGTTTTGTCTAAAGTTAGTATGCAATTTAAGAATGTCATGCAGAGATCTGCCCCAAGGCCCAATAATTATGAGTGGCAGGGTCAGGGACACCTCTGCTCTCCCAACTTCATCAGGGATGATGAGTAGGTGCTATGGCAGAAGTAGGCCCCTAGCTGTGCATCAGTTGACCAGAGTGAGTCAGAGAGTGTCAGTTGGCTGGAGTGAGTCGGCTGGAGTGAGTCAGCCGGAGTGAGTCAGCCAGCATCACCTGTCTGGACAAAATTGGCTGGTGTCAGTCAATGTCAGCATCTGTCATCCGGAGTCTCTCAGTCGGAGTCAGTCAGGACTTAATTCTGTCGGCACTGCTGACCCCCGTTTGGGATGTGTGGCTGAAGGCGGTGGTTCCACTGCCGCCTTAGGCCCGTCAGTCAGGGTGGCTGTGTCAGCCTCGGCTGGCAGCTGTCACCTGCGTTTGGGCACACGGTGCCGTGTCCTGCTCTGCTGAGGGCGGCTCCTCATTCCCTGCCTGCTTCAGCTCATTTTCCTGCATCCACATGCCTGGGGTTTGCTGGTTTAAGGCAGCGAAACGAACTTAATCAAGCTTCCCTCAACTTTGTGTGGTGTGGTGGTGTTTTACTGGTGTGGAGGAGAGGATACTTCAGTTGGTGGGAGCGAGTGCCCAAACCCCTGGGCCTGTCGCGTGGGCTGCCAACGTTTCCGCAGCTCCCCTCGTCGGGCGGCTGTTTGCAAGGGGTGTGTTTGAGCACTGGGGGTTCAGCAGCCGCCGGGCCCTGGCCCTGGGCAGCCTGCTCTGGGGGACCCTGCCTGCGCAGGGGCTGGACCAGCTGCCCCCAGGGATTCCGGAAGGCCTTTCTCTCCCTTGTGACTCCGTGACTCTGGAACTGGTGCTGCGAGGGGCCAGCGCTGTGGGAGCGCTGGGAACGTTGTCTTCCCTGGGCTCTGCCTCTGTCGGGACGGCTGCGTGTGCGCTCTGCCCCGAGACACTCGGCGCCTGCGCCCGCCTGTCCAGGTACGCCAAGCAGTGTGCAACAGAGCACACTTTCAGGAGTGACCTGAGGAGCTTTTGCTAGCTTGGCCGCGTTGGAGAGGGACTGCAGCTCCTGCATGCAGGAATAGTCGTGTTGGAGAATAACCCTAGGAGGCAGCTGGGTAAAGGGGCTCTAGTGTCAAACGCTGATGTGTCTTGGTTTGGATTGTTTTTCATTTAAAGGGAAATGAAATCTATGGTCTGCATCAGATATGGGATTGGGGCTGTTGAGATAGAGAGTTGAGGTTCTTCCTTCTTCTTACCTTCTCCTGTAGATCCTTGCTTCTCGGAGAGCTTGTGGAGCCTCACACAAACTTTGCAAGGCAATCTGTAAACTGCACTTGAGCGCAATAAGCCTGACTGACTGTAGAATTCTGATACAGACCCTCTCTGTTATGCTAGTGGCCTTTTAGAAGAAAACTTAGCTTTTGGATTGAATGTAGGAGTTTCGCCTAAAAGATCAGCGAGAGGTTTTCTGCCTACAAGTGGAAGAGAAATGACCCAGTGGTACTCACAAGATCACCTGCTAACTCACTCACTAAATCCTCTTTCTGGAGCATATAGTAAAATATGCAGGAGTAAAATACGGCAAAGCACAAGTTCACTGACCGTGGCTACTAAGGTGCTGAAAGTGTCTTTTCCATCCAGTGCTTGTGAGCTGCTTCCTGTTTTTCTGGGGAAAAAGTCACTGAGCCAGTCATTAATACTAATTGAGAAAGCTCTATAGCTGTCATCTTTACCCGCTATTCAGCAAGTCGATGCTGCTTTCCTCAAAAGAACTTGTTGTACTTGCAAGCTAATAACAAGATCAGTATATATATGGTTCATAATTTGTTTTAGGTTTTACCTCCCTGGTTCCATATTGCCAAGGGAGATGCCTAGAAAAAAAATAATGTTTGAGATGCCCGTTGGCTCACTCGGGGAACCTGGGCGCGCCTGATGCGCTGGCAGTTTCACATGCTTTTGTACGCTGTTAATAACGGCAGCATGACTAGCTTTAAAGTCACCTGAAGGGTCCAGATGTCAAAGGGTTCCTTACCTGGTGGTTCTTGCCAGTGGCACTGGTCAGATAAGCACATAATTGACCAGAGTTCGGTAAGTCTGTCTTCCTCTGGGACTTCTCTTGAAGGAAAGGGGCAGCGACTGTGATTTTCCAGTTGGTTCCATGCTCTCTTGGGGGTTTCCTTTAGCCAGCTTTCTCTCCTCTTCCAGGGAGAGATGGGCTGGCCTGGCTGGCGTGTGGCCCTCAGCTGGAGGTCGTGAGCGCTGTGACGGGAGAGCGGCTCTCTGCACACCGTTTCAGTGGAGCCCGTGAGCAGCCTCCCACCATCCGCGTGGTGAAGGAGGTTTCCTGGCAGACGGGAACGGGGCTGCTGGTTGGCTTGAGAGAAGCAGAGGGAAGTGTTCTCTGCCTGTACGACCTTGGAACATCAAGCGTGGTTACAGCAGTAGTTCTGCCAGGAAGGGTGGGTGCTTTTTAATGGGGGAAACGCTGTCAGGTGCTGCATAACGCTGTTTCAGGAGCAGCTTTGGAGCGTCTCTTTGTTAGGAAGTCTATTTTCTCTATTGCATCA
The DNA here is from genome assembly GCF_963921805.1 of Phalacrocorax carbo. Classification (NCBI taxonomy): domain Eukaryota; kingdom Metazoa; phylum Chordata; class Aves; order Suliformes; family Phalacrocoracidae; genus Phalacrocorax; species Phalacrocorax carbo. Next base: position 3,896,697 of record NC_087538.1, read on the forward strand.
CCACACTGTCGCTGCAGAGTGTCCAGTCGAGAGCACCTTGGTGTGAAATGGTGGGATTAACAGTACCATTATCTTTTCATTTTGCTCGTAGTAAAACAAGTCTGGTTTTATGGTAGAGCATGTAGTTACCTAATTCTCCACTTCCACAAAAAGGCCTTGAAAACACTTCTTTTTTTGGCCAGAGTGAAAAAGAACCCCCCTTTTGAAGTGCCTGTAATATACATGTCCTGAATGGTTCCTTTCTGTCAGAAAAACTGTCTTTAATGTATCTCAGACTTCCATGGTTGTGCTGTAAATGACTTAGGCACATTCCCATGGTTCTCAGACTAGCAAGCAGGTGACTTCAGAACAGAATACATTTTTCTGTTGACCAAGGATAGGAAAAAAGAGCCTTTAGTGAGTTATCTGACAGGTGGTTAACAGATTGACTTTCAGCCTCAACTCCTTGATTCTCTGTGTATTGAACATTATGTTTGTGCAGGTGGGATACTCTGGTGTAATGTTACCAACTTTCCCTGTCTTCTCTTAATCATAAACTCAAATTATGTCCTGTCCCCTCGGCTCCTGATCTGAACGTAGGCAAGAGTCAGCGTAAGTTAATGGAACATCAAGATTCACTCTATTTTGACCACCTTAGAATCTGCGACAAATAAATACTTCCGTATTACTCAGCTTTCCAGCGCGTGATTTGGTTTGACTTGCTAGAATCCAGGCGGGGTTTGTTTGTCTGTAGCGCTACAGTGTGACTGCTGGCAGTGAGCGTTTGTGTGGTGGTGAATCCTAAAAAGCTGAGCTGGGTTGGTGCTCCGCTGTGTTTGCCTGATAAATCTCAGAGTTTGAGGTGGAAAGGCAAGCTGTGTCCTGGCATATAATCTGTAAGTAAATTATGTTGTGAAAAATGACACGGTTTTATAAATTTTATTTCTTAAATCTAAGTAAGCTGGGAATAGGAAAAGGGAAGGTTCAGAAGGATCGTGTCACAGCTTGAATTTGTGTCTACTGAAGTGATTTGAAATTGAACATAGTTGTAACTCTCCATTGTCTCAGGGAGTTTTCCTACACCACAAAGAAGTGTTTCACTTTTGAATGTGAAGAATATGAAGAAGCCTTGGGGGGGAAATTTGGGTGTTGTGTGATAAAGGTTGTGAATGTTGGAATCAAGCCAAAGCGTCTCTGAATTTTTCCTGTTGAGCCCTGACAAATGCTCCTGGGTACAAGCGTGCTTGGTCTGTTTCTTTCATTTTGCTTCCTAACATTTTGCTATTATTGGATGAGTGAGATCAGCACCGACAGGGCACAGGTATTGCTCGTTGGGCTGTTAACGTCCCAGCTGTGAGTGGGAGTAATGGTAAGCGAAAAAAAGTAGATAAATCTGGCACTTGGGCACTGCCCGTATATTTTGAATTTATTCTCTAACTCCTCCTTCCACATTTACACATTACATAACATGGGGTTTTAATCTGCCTGAATGTTTCTCTGATTTTCACACTGATTCTTTTTAGAAGTAAAATGCAGTTCTAGTCTTCTCATCACCCTCTGCAGTTTTTGTCGCTATTGCTTTAAGACTTTAATGAACATCTTATTTTCAGGACTATTTTCCATGTGGGTCCGTCTTCTGTGAGCAACTAAGTTTTACAGGTTAACACTAACTTAGAGTGACTCTGGTGCAAGGTGTCAAGCCATTGGTGGATTTATAGTGACTGTCTGACTGCCTTTTAATGTACGAGTAGATGTGTGGTCATTCAGAGAGTAAAGGACTGGGACTAATAAAACTAACTCACAAGCTTAAAAAAGATTTGGGGGGGCAGGATTTGGAGGGAAGGTTGGTTGGTTCTGGTTCAGTGATTTCTTGTTGTGTGTGGTTTTTTTGTTGTTTGTTTGAGTATTTTGGGGGTTTGGTTTTGAGGTGGGTTTTTTTTTTTTTTTGTGGGAACATATGCAGTTGCCCTCTGGATAAGCATATGAAATGCAGCAGGAAACTGAAATTGAATTGGATTAATATAGAATCATAGTATCATCATAGAATCATTAATGTTGGAAAAGACTTCTAGGATCATCAAGCCCAACCACCAACCCAACACCCCCAGGCCTCCTAAACCATGTCCCCAAGTGGCACATCTACATGTCTTTTCAATACCTCCAGGGATGGTGACACCCCCACGTCTCTGGGCAGCCTGTGCCAATGCCTGACCACTCTTTCAGTGAAGAAATTTTTCCTAATATCAAATCAAAACCTCCCCTCATGCAGCTTGAGGCCGTTTCCTCTCGTTCTGTCACTACTGATGTGAGAAATGAGACCAACCCCCACCTACATACATCCCCTCTCAGGCAGTTGCAGAGAGCGAGAAGGGCTCCCCTCAGCCCCCCCTTCTCCAGGCTAAACCCCCCCAGCTCCCTCAGCTGCCCCCCAGCACACTTGTGCTCCAGACCCTGCCCCAGCCCCGCTGCCCTTCTCTGGACACGCTCCAGCCCCTCCAGGCCCTTCTTGTCCCGAGGGGCCCAAACCTGAGCCCAGCATTCGAGGTGGGGCCTCCCCAGGGCCGAGCACAGGGGCCCCATCCCTGCCCGGCCCCTGCTGGCCACACCAGTGCTGACACAAGCCCGGGGGCTGGTGGCCTCCTTGGCCACCCGGGCACTGCTGGCTCATGCCCAGCCGGCTGTCAGCCAGCACCCCCAGGGCCTTCTCCGCCGGGCACTTCCCAGCCCCTCTGCCCCAGGCCTGGGGCGCTGCCTGGGGTTGGTGTGACCCAAGGGCAGGAGCCGGCAGTTGCCCTTGTTAGACCTTACACAATTGGCCTCAGCCCATCGATCCAGCCTGTCCAGGTCCCTCTGCAGAGCCTCCCTGCCCTCGAGCAGATCGACACTCCCGCCCAGCTCGGTGTCATGTGCAAACTTGGTGAGGGTGCACTGGATCCCTCATCCAGATCATTGATAAAGACATTAAACAAGACTGGCCCCAACACTGAGCCCTGGGGAACCCTGCTCGTGACCAGCTGCCAACTGGATTTAGCTTTGTTCACCACAACTCTGGGCTCAGCCATCCAGCCTGTTTGTTCCCCAGCAAAGAGTCCACCCGTCCAAGCCACGAGCCGCCAGCTTCTCCAGGAGGATGCTGTGGGAGACAGTGTCAAAGGCTTTGCTAAAGTCCTGTTAGACACATCCGCAGCCTTTCCCTCACCCACCAGGTGGGTCACCCTGTCACAGAAGGAGATCGTGCTGGTCAGGCGGGACCTGCCTTTCCTGAAGCAGTCCTGGCTGGGCCTGATCCCCTCGTTGTCCTGCCCTTGCCTGGTGAGCTCACTCAAGATGAACCACTCCATGACCTTCCCTGGTACCGAGGTCAGGCTGACGGGCCTGTAGTTCCCCAGATCCTGCTTCCAGCCCTTCTTGTAGATGGGCATCACATCAGCAAGCCTCCAGGTGTCTGGGACCTCCCCTGTTAACCAGGACTGCTGATAAATGATGGATATTGGCTTGGCGAGCTCCTCTCCACCATCAGCACTCTCAGATGGATCCCATCTGGCCCCATAAACCTGTGAGTGTCCAGGTGGCTCAGCAGATCATAAACTCCTTCCCCCTGGATTATGGAGGGTTTATTCTCCTCTCCATCCCTGTCTTCCAGCTCAGGGGGCCGAATACCCTGGGGATAACTGGTCTGACTCTTAAAGACTGAGGCAAGGAAGGCATTTAGTACCTCAGTCTTTCCCTCATCCTCAGTGGCAGTGGTCCCCTCCATGTCCAATAGAGGAAGGAGATTCTCTTTTTGTTGTTGATATATTTGTTAAAACATTTTTTATTATCCCTTACAGCAGTGGACACGTTGAGTTCTAGCTGGGCTTTTGCTTGCCTAATTTTCTCCCTGTAAGACCAAACGAGGTCTCTGTACTCTTCTTGTGTTACCTGCCCCTTCTTCCAAAAGCGGTAGACTCTCCTTTTTTTCCTGAGTGTCAGCAGAAGCTCCCTGCTCAGCCAGGCCGGTCGTCTTCCCCACTGGCTCATCTTGTGGCACTTGGGGACAGCCTGCTCCTGCACCTGCAAGACTTCCTTCTTGAAGAAAGCCCAGCCTTCCTGGGGTCCTTTGCCCTTCAGGACTGCCTCCCAAGGGACTCTCCCAACCAGTGCCCTGGACAGGCCAAAGTCTGCCCTCCGGAAGTCCACGGTTGTGGTTCTGCTGACCCCTCTTCTTACTTCACCAAACATTGAGAGCTCAAACATATCATGGTCGCTAAGCCCAAGGCAGCCTCCGACCACCATATCTCCCACCAGCCCTTCTGTTTGTGAACAGCAGGTCAAACAAGGCACCTCCCCTGGTAGGTTCACTTACCAGCTGTGTGAGAAAGTTATCTTCCACACACTCCAGGAACTTCCTAGACTGTTTCCTCTCTGCTGCATCGTATTTCCAGCAGATATCTGGTAAATTGAAGTCCCCCACTAGAACAAGGGCAACCGATTGTGATACATCTGCCAGCTGCTTGTAGAACACTTCATCTACCTCTTCACCTTGGTTGGGTGGTCTACAACAGCCCCCCAGCAGGATAGCTGCCTTGTTAGCCTTCCCCCTCCTCCTTACCCACAAGCACTCGACCTTATCATCAAAGTTGCTAAGCTCTGCGCAGCTGAAGCACTCCCTAACATAAAGAGCCACCCCACCGCCTCTCCTTCCTTGCTTATCCCTTCTGAAGAGCCTATAGCCACCCATCGCAGCACTCCAGTCGTGAGAGTCATCCTGCCATGTCTCTGTGATGGCGACTAAGTCATAGCTATCCCACTGCACAACGGCTTCCAGCTCCTCCTGTTTGTTGCCCCTGCTGCGTCCATTGGCATAGATGCACTTGAGCTGGGCTATAGGTTTCACCCCTAACCCTGGCACGCCACCCCTAGGCTCCTCTCTGATGGGCCTGGCTACATCCTCCTCCCACTTTGAACCAAGTTTAAAGCCTTCTCGATGAGCCCCGCCAACTCATGTGCAAGTATCCTTTTTCCCCTTTTGGGCACCGATGGCACCAGCCTCTGAGCCACATGTTAATCAGATGAGTTTTCCTCTTCCTTTCAGTATTGTTCTTCCTGGCCACTGATGGGATTGAGGAAAACGCTACCTGCGCTCCCAATCCTTCAACCAGTCGCCCCGGTGCCCTGAAGTTCCTTTTGATCAGTTTTGGACCTCTCTCCGCAACCTCATCACTGCTCACCTCTGTAACCAACAACAGGTAGTAATCAAAGGACTGTAGCAGACCAGGGAGTTTCCTAGTAACATCCCTAACCCAGGCCCCAGGGAGGGAGCAGACTTTCCTGTGGGATGGGTCTGGTCGGCATATTGGGCCCTCTGTCCCCCTCCGAAGGGAATCGCCTACAACAGTTACCCTCCTTTTCTTCTTAACAGAGCCAGCCATAATGTGTGGGGCTGACCAACCCTCCCTAGAAACCCCCCATCTGGACCTTCACCTACATCCTCTTTTGCCCGGCCCTCAAGTGCCAAAGCCCCGTATTTGTTGTGTAAGGGCAGCTGGGAATGCGAGGCAGGCCGGGAGGGGATTCTCCTGCTGCCCCAACAAGGACCTGTTTCCATTCCCCCCCATCTTTTAGGTTCCCTCCTTCTGCCTGGTGACAAGAGGGTAGGGGGTCCTCTGCTTCTTGAGGAGCTTCTTGTGGAGCCTCCATCTGCTGCCTTGACCCTGGGGATGGTAGGGTTCAGCTCCACCAGTCTATCTCCCTCTCACACTCCCTGATGCTCCTTAACCTTTCCAATCCCTCCCTCAGCTCTGCCACCAGGCAGAGCAGATCATCCCCCTGGTCACTCCGCAAGCAGCTGCTGTCTCTTCTGCCCCTCGCTGTGAGTGCCAGGCTCAGGCGCTCCCTGCAGCCAGAGACCTGGACAGCTGTGGGAGGGCTCTGTCTGCGTCTCCATATTCCTTCTCGCAGTGGTTCTCAAGTCAGTGGAGACCATGGCTGGTGCCTCTCCTGGAGGGGGACGGTGACCACTAGCTGAGTTACTCGTTAGGGCCAGGACGGGGACTGCACCCTGCCCGCACGCCCTGCCTGCACCAGCTGCCGCGCCAACTGCCGCACCCTGCCCTGGCTGACGCGCCCCACCCTGGCTGACGTGCGACGCCCTGGCTTACGCGCCACGCCCTGTTCGCCCATCCTGGTCACGGCACTCCTGGCCGCTCACGCTCCCTAGAGGCCATTTAAATCTCCTGCGGTTGCTCATGGCAATGCCCAGCCCGCGTCAGCCTCCCTCACGAGAGCTGCCGGGACCCGGGTGGCCGCTCTGCGCTTCCTCGGGCTTCCCTGGCTCTGGGAGCCCCCCTGTCTGCCCCAATCTAGCGCCCAGACGTGGAACTTACCATTGCTGCTGCTGTGTTTGTCGCCGATTAAATTCTTGTCAAATCAAATCTGAACCGGAAACATTAATGATATTGAATTGGTTTATAATGGTTGCATGTTTCAGAGCTTTGGAACGGCATTTCACCAATTTTCCTGGTTTGTGCGAGGCAGAAGGGCAGCATTCAGAGTCAGGGAGCTGAGACAGGTTCTCTTTGTTCACTCCCAGAATGATTTGGCAGCAGTCTAGGAGAACACGCAAAGCCAGTGCCGAGCGCCGTGGGAAAATAGGTAGTTTCAGGAGTTTCTGCATTGAAAACTGAAGCGTTAAAATGGGAAACCTTTATGGAAGACCATATGCAAAGATGGCAAAGGCTGATTTGGAACCAGTTGTACAACAAATAAACCTTGAAAGAAAAAGAAGTTTGCAGCAACACTGGAACATTGGCTAATTCTGCAGCACAATATGTGCAGTATTTCTGCTTTCCTCGTAAGAGTCATCAAGACTTGGAGCAGCAAGAATTTGAATAATCAAAACACTTTCTGTAGTGCTTTGAGCACCCAAGAAGACTGGAAACGTAATTTGATTTCCAGGAAATCTCTCCTAGATTCCTGTGGGTTAGAATCCGTGTAGCCAAAGGAAAGGCAAATTCTGTAGCAGGTTGCCAGGCAGGGCAGTCACAGCAAGTGCTCGATATGGGAGAGGAGAAAACCTCGGGGTTTAGTTCATTCTGTGCAATGAACTTGTTGTGATGAGTTAACTTCTTGCTTTAACTTCTCATTCATCAGGATGAGCCTCATCCTTGCTGGAGACAGAGAGCGGTTGCCAGAAATTCTCTCTCAGGCCAACATGGCAAGACCTTTCCTATAGGTCAGAGGCAGCTGGCTGTAGGGAGAGCCAAGCCTTACCATCTGCCTTCATCCGGACCAAGAGGAGGTAATTTTTAGGGGGGGAGGGAATAAAACGCACAAATAACCATTGCTTTGATTACAAAAGGCAGCCTTTCAACAAGGTTTAGTCTTGAGCTACATGTTTGGAGAGAGGGAGGAGAATCTATTTAAATTCTGTTAGTGTTTCGGAGGGAAAGGTGCACCTGACTAAAGCTTTGTTTGGCTCTTTTGCATATGCAATGTGTAACATTTAAGAATCAATACATCATAAGCAATATTTGGAGAGTTTTCCTACTATGATAATCTTCGTTATGCAAATGTATATATTTACATGATGGTAAATGTGTTTACACAATTTCAGATGGCCGAAATTAAAACCCTGATTGCCATCAAGCTATTGGCAAGTAGACCTGACTGTGTGATCAAATAGTAATTTTTTCCCACTTCCTCCCCAGTTTCTGCCTCTTTTACTTAAATATAGGCAGAATTATAAAAAGCAGAAAAGAGGTCAGTAGTCGTCAGATGATTTTCCTACCGGTGGTATGGCCAAATCAACCTGAATCTTGGTATATTTGGAGTTCAGGGGAATGAAGGTCAGTTACCTTCTCCTTTTAATTCTGGTTCTACAGTTACAGCACCACCAGCCACAACCCATCCTCTCCCCGACGCAGAGTTACACGATGCGTTTGTTAGGACGCCGCTTACCAAATGCGCACAAAAATGTTCCGGGTATAGTAGAACTGCAGGATGAACGTGTCAAAAACGTGTTGCTTCTCACGTATATGTAACTGTGTGTGTGTGTTTGTGCACTCCCTGTGTTTGCAAAGTGTTCTCTTTGCGTTGAGGTTTCTATCTGTTAAAGAAAAGGCCAGCTTAGGGACACAACTCAGTGGAGAATCTGAAGCGGCCTCAGCATTGGAATCTAGATGGATTTTCTCCTGACATGAGAACTACATCACTTGTGTAACTTCCAATTGGATTCCTCTTGCATCAGGAGCAGTGATTTAGGAAATGAAGCACGAAATGCAAAGAAACAATTAAAAAAAGGGAAACCGCCTGTCTCTCGTTCATGGGCCTGAGACGTCACCCCAGCAGTGAGGGTTCCCCGGTGTTTCCTGTGCATTGAATGTTTTTATTACGGATCATCTCAGCTCTCTTGAACGCAGCGTGATTTTCTCATTTCTTTCTTTATGTTCATGTTGTAAACTGTGTATCTTCACAGATGGTGGGATTTGGAGGTTTGTCCTGTTCCTTCATGTTCTCCAGCACCGCCTGGCAACTGGCAGTCACCGCGCACAGCTTCTGCTTCATTCATGGCACCCAGCCCATTGCAATCAAATAGGCATGGCTCCACCTCACAAAAGAATTTGTCAGGAGCATCAGTGCTGAATTTGCTGGGGAATCCTCGTGTGGTTAAGGTTTGTATTTAAATAGCAGTAGCAAAAATCCCCTGTACTAGTAAATGCACTAGTAAATTGTCATACTCTGTTTTTATTATCCCTTTTATTGCCTGTTATAAAGAGCTACTCAGCTCTAACGAGCGTCTCTCTCCTCAATGAAGTTCTTACTAACAGATAATTTACTTGTTCCATGCTGCAGGCCTAGCGAACACTGAAATATTTTAGTAGTGCATGCAAGTTGAAAAGGCAAGCATAAAAAAAAAGAGAAATCTTGAGTTACCACCAATTTAGGGATGCAAAGCTCCCTCTTTTTGAAAAACCAGTAGTGAACTCAACGAACAGCCTTGAGGCAACAGTGTAAGCAGGGACTTACAAGACCCACATCATCTTAATGCTCCAAGGTCATGGAAACTCAATAAGCCGTCAAAAGTGTGATTAATTTTTACACTCAGCTTGAAAAGCAAAGATGTGCTAGGATGAGAACTAATTTTGTAACGCCTTGCTTAAACCTACACTTGTAAAACTGACAACGATCGGTATATGTTTGCTCTTGTTTTTAACTGCTTCGACAAAAAATATAAGCATGTTACTGATGGTGAATTATTTTCCTGAAAAAGGAAAAGGTAACAGAAGATGATAAAGCACTACCTGGAGTTTCATCTGAGCATCCTCGTGGAGTGGTGGAGGGTGCGTGGTCTGAAAGTTGAGTTAAACCAACTCTGTTGACTCTGAGCAATCCTGAGGCTGATGGTGCTGAAATAGAAGAGCCTTCAGAAAGCACACCCGGGGATGGTGTGGAGAAAGTGGATGTCAGCAAAGAAAATAGTAACTTCCCTGCCAGGTCAGAGCAAACTGCTTTGGAGTATCACGATGCAAAATCACCAGATGGTTTTGAAGATGACATCATCAGTAGGCAAGGAGCACAACGGCGGCAAGGGCAATTCCTGTGGCTCAGCACTAGATAGGGGCAGGCAAAGCAGTTCCTCATACCCGAGAAGCCCGAGGGTGAGCAGAGGGACCTGTCAGGAGCCGGCAACCCTCGTGAGCGAGGCTGACGTGCAGCTGATGCAGCGTGGGGCGTTTCCAGAAGCAACGGTGGGAGATTTAAATGGCCCCTAGGGAGCGCGAGTGACCAGGAGTGCGGCAAACAGGACGGGCAAACAGGGCGTGGCGCGTCAGAAGGGCGTGGTGCGGCAGTTCGCGCAGGCAGGGCGAGCAGGAGGGACGCCACAGCCCGCTTGTAGGGCTACAGCTCAGGCAAGGGCTTTGGTCTCTGGCGAAATGGTGGGCACTCGCCTCAAGCTAAAACCACTGTTCATTCTGTGAAAGCCCCTGAGATGTCAGACGCGTCCGCCCAGATGGGTCTGTAAGAAAGGACACACCAGTACAGGCCGTGGGTTGCAGCAAATGCCCAAACCCCTCTCCTGACGAAAAGGTAAGTACCCGCACGAGGTGTGCACAGGTCGACGACCTATTACATCAGGTGGCTGAACTGCAGGAAACGGTTAAGAGGCTGCGCAGTGTTAGAGGAGCTGAGGCAGAGATAGACAGGTGGCTTCAGAATCATGTTCCTGTGGCAGAAACCACTGAGAATGAGGCACCGTGGACCCTGGTGACTCACAGGAGCAGGATTCCCCGTCAGCCCGCACCCTCCACCATCACAATCAGAAACAGATATGAAGCCTTAATGGCTGAGGACACCCATGAGCAAGATCTGCAAAGTCCCCCAAAAGGGGAAACTGTACCAGCAACACGCAGTGGACATCATAAAAAGAAACGACGAGTGCTCGTGGTGGGTGACTCTCGGCTGAAGGGTACTGAGGCACCCACCTGCCGGCCTGACAGGGAGTCACGAGAGGTGTGCTGCCTCCCAGGAGCCAAGGTCCGAGATGTTGCTGAGAGGGTGCCACAACTCATCAGGAAAAGAGACTGCTATCCGCTATTACTATTTCATGTAGGCACGAACGACACTGAGAGCCACAACCTGGGTAAAATCAAGGAAGATTTTCAAGCCCTGGGGGAGTAAGTGAAAAAATATTGGCGCCCAAGTGATCCTCTCTTCCATTTTGCCAGTTTGAGGGAAGGGAGCAGCCAGAAACAGGCGCATAATGTGTATCAACTCCTGGCGACGTGGCTGGTGCCACCGTGAGGGGTTTGGCTTTTATGACAATGAGGTGTTCTTCAATGACGACAACGTGCTGGGGAGGGATGGAATCCACCTGTCCAAAAGGGGTAGGGGAATCTTCAGCAGTAGGCTGGCTAATTTGGTGAGTCGTGCTTTAAACTGAAGGACTTGGGGGGTGGGTTCCGTGGAGAAAACGCTCACACCAGCACGTCCAAGGGGGGAGTAAGTCAGGCCAAGCAGTGTGGTGATAAAGGTTCCTTAGCTGTCTCCCAAGAGGTGAAACAGAAGAGTAATAACCTCAAGTGTCTGTATACAAATGCACGCAGTCTAGGTCACAAGCAGGAGGAGCTGGAGCTCCGTGCCCACTCAGAAGGGTACGACACCATAGGAGTAACTGAAACATGGTGGGACAACTCAAATGGCTGGGGGATCACAATGGATGGTTACAGGCTCTTTCATAAGGACAGTCAGGGTAGAAGAGGTGGAGGAGTTGCACTCTACAATAAGGAAAAACCTCAAATGTATCGAAGTCAACTATGGTGATTGCGACTGCTCTATCGAATGCCTCTGGGCTAAAGACAAAGGGGTCATCTCCAAACAGGACCTCACAGTGGGCATCTGTTACCGACCTCCTATCCACGGTGACAAAGCCGATGAAGCGATATTTGGGGCACTAACGCAAGCTTCTGGCCAACAGAACCTGGTCCTGATGGGTGACTTCAACTACCCAGACACCTGCTGGAAGAACAATGTGGCAGCTCGCATGTCATCCACCAACTTCCTGGAATGCACAGAGGGCTGTTTCCTGATGCAAATGACAGACGTGCCAACCAGGAAGGAGGCGCTGCCGGACTTGCGATTCGCAAACCGGGAAAGCCTGCTTTGTAATATCTCGGTTAGTGAGAGCCTTGGCTGCAGCGACCACAGTATTGTGGAGTTGGGGATCCTGCTGAGCGTGCTGAAGGTCAGCTCTAAGACAAGGATTCTGGATTTTAGAAGAGCAAACTCCAGTGCGCTCAGGGCTCAACTAGGAGGGATTCGATGGGAGGCTTCCATGGAATACAAAGCAGCTAATAAGATCTGAGAATTCTTCAAGAACTCTCTATTGGAAGCACAAAGCCAATTTATCCCCTGCAAAGGAAAGGGAAGTAAGCAGAGCAAGAGGCCCCCTTGGCTCAACCATGACCTCCTGGGTCTACTCAAATCCAAAAGGGAAGCACACCAGAAATGGAGAAGTGGAGGATTATCTGCCGAGAACTACAAGGGCATTGCCGGAGAGTGCAGAGACGCAGTCAGAAAAGCAAAAGCCCAATTTGAATTGAAACTGGCTGTAGGCATAAAAAATAACAAGAAAGGGTTCTTCACAACCACAACCACAAGCAGAAAAAGAAGGAAAACATAGGCCCATTGTTAAATGGAAAAGGAGAGTCAATCACCAATGATGCAGAAAAGGCAGAGGTCCTCAACACCTTCTTCACCTCGGTCTTTACCAGCACTGCAGGGTCCCAGGCTTTGGGAACAAAATTGCCAATTGAACCAAACGCCGACCCACCGTCGGTGAAGGAAGAGTTAGTACATGAATTACAACAGGAGCTTGACCCCCACAAATCAATGGGCCCTGACGCCATCCACCCGAGGGTGTTGGGAGAGCTGGCTGACATCATCGCAAGGCCGCTCTCCATAATCTTTGAGAAGTCACGGAGAACGGGGGATGTCCCAGAGGACTGGAGGAAGGCAAATGTTACCCCCACCTACAAGAAAGGCTCGAGGGAGGATCCGGGTAACTCTAGGCCCATCAGCCTTACTTCAATCCCTGGGAAAGTTATGGAATGAATCCCCCTGGGGGCCATCACAAGCCAAGTGAAGCGCGTGATTGGGAGAAGCCAACATGGCTTCGCTAAAGGCAGATCGTGCTTGACAAACCTGGTGGCATTCTACGATACAGTGACTTGCCTAGCTGACATGGGGCGGGCAGTGGACATTGTCTACCTGGACCTCTCCAAGGCGTTTGATACGGTCCCCCATAGTCTCCTCCTGGAGAAATTAATGCATTATGGCCTAGACAAGGGGTCTGTGCAGTGGGTGGGAACTGGCTGACAGGCCGCACCCAACGGGTGGTGGTAAATAGCTCTTTCTCAAACTGGCAGCCTGTCACTGGTGGGGTCCCCCAGGGCTCGATATTGGGCCCAATGTTATTCAACAGCTTTATAAGTGATCTGGATACCAGCATCAAGTGTGGCCTGATGGAGTTTGCTGATGACACCAAGGTGAGCGGGGAAGCAGACACGCCAGAAGGGAGAGCTGCTCTGCAGGGAGGTCTGGGTAGGCTGGAGGAGTGGGCCAGCAAGAACCTTATGAAGTTCAACAAGGACAAGTGTTAGGCCTTGCACCTGGGAAAACACAATCCAGGAGTGCAGCACAGACTGGGATCCACCTGGCTGGAGAGCAGCTCTGTGGGAAGGGACCTGGGGGTCCTGGTGGGGGGAGGCTCAACATGAGCGAACAGTGGCTGCTGTGACCAAGAAGGCCAACAGGATGCTGGGTTGCATCAACAAGGGCATCGCCAGCAGAGAGAAAGAAGTCATCATCCCGCTCTACTCAGCACTGGTCAGGCCACACCTGGAGTGCTGTGTCCAGTTCTGGTCCCCGCTCTACAAACAGGATGTGGCCAGGCTGGAAGGGGTCCAGAGAAGGGCCACCAAGATGGTTAAAGGACTGGGAAGCTGCCATACGAGGATGGGCTGGGAGAGCTGGGTTTGTTCACCCTTGAGAAAAGGAGGCTCAGAGGGGGTCTCATCCCCATGTACCAGGACTCAAGGGGCAGCTACAAAGAAGATGGAGACTCCCTTTTTACACGGAGTCACATGGAGCGGACAAGGGGGATGGACACAAGTTGCTCTTGGGGAGATTCCGATTGGACACAAGAGGGAAATTTTTCACAGTGAGGACAGTCACCGTTGGAATAATCTCCCCAGGGAAGGGGTTGACTCGGCCACGTTGGACACCTTCAAGAGTCAGCTGGACAGGGTGCTGGGCCATCTTGTCTAGGCTGGGCTCTTCCTCGAAAGGTTGGACTAGATGATCCCTGAGGTCCCTTCCAACCTGGGATTCTTGGATTTGTTACAATCAAAATATCGACTTAGTTAAAGATTTGAGAATGACAAGGTCACCCAAAATTTACAGCAGGGCCGTACACACGGATGAGGTTTAACTCAAATCACACACATACATGGACAGACCGACAGCTCTAAATCAAATTGCACATGTACACACAGACAGGCAGACAGATTAAATCAAGCTGCGTGCGTACATCACTGATTAAAAGTTCTCTTTTCATGGATTTCATGAATTACTTTTCTGTGCTGGCGTTCATCAGCGCACAGCTGGTGAACCTCGCAAAGTCAGGCCTTTGAGTCCCCGCGAAATCGTCAATGGATCAGCCTTCACTCCTTGAGAAACCTCCCCCCAGAGGCGTCCCAGCCCCGGGAGAGATACGGGGTCACACAGCTCGGTCCCGGAGAGCTCCAAAGGTCTCCCTCATGGATCGCTGGATATAGGACAGAGATGATTGGCTTTGGGCAGTGTCTCCCATTCCGGCCAAACTTTGTGCTGAGTCACTCTGGTGTACAGCCCAGGCACAGACGGCCCAGGTGTGGCCAGGAGGTGCCTGACGCCAAAGTCACAGCACTTGTGACTAAGAGATTGGCACAATAAGGCTTATCCTGAGATCTGGGAGTGGACCACGGCGGGGGCTGCACCACCACACTGTGGGGGTCCATCACCCCTTGGGTCCAGCCAGCCTTTGGGTGTTTAACCCATCAGTTTCAGAGTCCCTAAATATTGTGGGGTTTAAACCCAGGTAACCAGCACTCCTTGGGACTGGAAATTTTGGGGTATGTGACACTGGGTGCCCATCGCTCTTGGCGGGGATAACCCTGGGAGCCCATTGCCTGGGGCCCAACAACACTATGGTGGTTAACCCCCATCTACCATTCAACCCAACACCACTGGGGTGGTTAAGGCTCATCTACCATTAGGCCCAACATCACTGGGGTGGTTAAAGCCCATCTACCATTAGGCCCAACACCACTGGAGTGGATAAAGCCCATCTACCATTCAACCCAACACCACTGGAGTGGATAAAGCCCATCTACCATTCAACCCAACAGCACTGGAGTGGATAAAGCCCATCTACCATTCAACCCAACACCACTGGAGTGGATAAAGCCCATCTACCATTCAACCCAACAGCACTGGAGTGGATAAAGCCCATCTACCATTCAACCCAACAGCACTGGAGTGGTTAAAGCCTGTCTAACATTAGGCCCAACACCACTGGGGTGGTTAAGGCTCATCTACCATTAGGCCCAACATAACTGGGGTGGTTAAAGCCCATCAACCATTAGGCCCAACACCACTGGGGTGGTTAAAGCCCATCTACCATTAGGCCCAACCCCACTGGGGTGGTTAAAGCCCATCTACCATTAGGCCCAACACCACTGGGGTAGTTAAAGCCCATCTACTATTAGGCCCAACCCCACTGAGGTGGTTAAAGCCCATCTACCATTAGGCCCAACCCCACTGGGGTGGTTAAAGCCCATCAACCATTAGGCCCAACACCACTGGAGTGGTTAAAGCCCATGCACCGTAAAAGCCCATCAACACTGGGGTACTTAAAGCCCATCTACCATTAGGCCCAACATTACTGGAGTGGTTAAAGCTCAGCTACCATTAGGCCCAACACCACTGGGGTACTTAAAGCCCATCTACCATTAGGCCCAACACCACTGGGGTGGTTAAAGCCCATCAACCATTAGGCCCAACACCACTGGGGTGGTTAAAGCCCATCTACCATTAGGCCCAACCCCACTGGGGTACTTAAAGCCCATCTACCATTAGGCCCAACACCACTGGGGTGGTTAAAGCCCATCAACAATTAGGCACAACACCACTGGGGTGGTTAAAGCCCATCAACAATTAGGCACAACACAACTGGAGTGGTTAAAGCCCATCTACCATTAGGCCCAACACCACTGGGGTGGTTAAAGCCCATCAGCCATTAGGCCCAACATAACTGGGGTGGTTAAAGCCCATCAACCATTAGGCCCAACACCACTGGGGTGGTTAAAGCCCATCAACCATTAGGCCCAACATAACTGGGGTGGTTAAAGCCCATCAACCATTAGGCCCAACACCACTGGGGTGGTTAAAGCCCATCTACCATTAGGCCCAACCCCACTGGGGTGGTTAAAGCCCATCTACCATTAGGCCCAACACCACTGGGGTAGTTAAAGCCCATCTACTATTAGGCCCAACCCCACTGAGGTGGTTAAAGCCCATCTACCATTAGGCCCAACCCCACTGGGGTAGTTAAAGCCCATCAACCATTAGGCCCAACACCACTGGAGTGGTTAAAGCCCATGCACCGTAAAAGCCCATCAACACTGGGGTACTTAAAGCCCATCTACCATTAGGCCCAACATTACTGGAGTGGTTAAAGCTCAGCTACCATTAGGCCCAACACCACTGGGGTACTTAAAGCCCATCTACCATTAGGCCCAACACCACTGGGGTGGTTAAAGCCCATCAACAATTAGGCACAACATAACTGGAGTGGTTAAAGCCCGTTTATCATTAGGCCCAAAACTACTGGGGTGGTTAAAGCCCATCTACCATTAGGCCCAACACCACTGGGGTGGTAAAAGCCCATCAACCATTAGGCCCAACACCACTGGGGTGGTTAAAGCCCATCAACCATTAGGCCCAACATAACTGGGGTGGTTAAAGCCCATCTACCATTAGGCCCAACCCCACTGAGGTGGTTAAAGCCCATCTACCACTAGGCCCAACACCACTGGGGTCATTAGCTCTTGTGGCCCATCAGCCTGGGTGGGTCATTGCACTTGAAGTTTTGAAACCACCTCTTTAGCCAGTTACGCTTGAGGGTGTTAGCCATCCGGGCCTACCAACCCTCGGGCCAATCACCTTTTCACTTGTTAACCCTGGGATTCCACTGCCCTGGGATCCATCACCCTTGCTGTGCTTCATCTCAGGGGATATTACGCTTGTTAACCCTGGGGACCCAGCATCATTTCAGCCTATCGCTTTCGGGGGCTAAACCCTGGCACCTGCGTGTCCAGTCAGCCACAGGCTGATTGAGAGCTTATCACACCTAGGAGCCCTTGTCCTCTGGGTGGTTAACCCTGGGCACCCATCATCCCTCGGGCCCATCACCCTTGGAATGGACCACCCTGGGGACAATCACCACTCATAAGGAGTTTAACAAGGGGAAGTGCTGGGTTTTGCCCCTGGGGCGCGTCAACCCTGGATGCACAGACAGCGTGGGGAACGAGAGGCTGGGGCGCAGCTCTGCAGGGACCTGGGGGTTCTGGTCAGTGCCAAGTTGAACACGAGCCAGCAGCGTGCCCTGGCAGCCCCGAGGGCCAGCCGTGCCCTGGGGGGCATCGAGCCCTGCATCGCAGCCGGGCGAGGGGGGGATTGTCCTGCTCTGCTCCGCACTGGGGCGGCCTCACCTCGAGTGCTGTGGGTAGCCTTGGGTGCCGCAGGACATTGAGGGTATAAAGCTACGGGAGAGTGTCCCGAGGAGGCCGCGGAGCTGGGGAAGGGTTTAGAGGGGAAAGTGTATGAGGAGCGGCTGGAGTCGCTGGGTTTGTTCAGCCTCGAGCAGAGGAGGCCGAGGGCAGCCCTCATGGCGCTCCACAGCTTCCTAACGAGGGGAGAAGGAGGGGCAGGCGCTGATCTCTTCTCTCTGGTGACCAACGCCAGGCCCCGAGGGAATGGCAGGGAGATGTGCCAGGGGAGGGTGAGGCTGGGCGTTAGGGAAAGGTCCTTCCCCCAGAGGGTGGTGGAGCCCTGGCACAGGCTCCCCAGGGAGGCATCACGGCACCAGCCTGGCGATATTCCAGAAGCCCTTGGACAAGGCCCTGAGAGACACGGTGTGAATTTGGGGTGTCCTGTGCAGGGACAGGGGTTGGACTTGATGCTCCTTGTGGGTTCCTTCCAGCTCAGGATGTTCTATGACTCTATGAGCCCTGGGGCTCCTCACCCTTGGAGGTTTGTACCCTTGGGGCCCATTAGCCCTGAGACATCCCACGGCCAGGAGCCTCCTGGGGTCTGTGTGAGCCCAAACTGTTCACCCTGGAGAAGACTTGGCTGTAGGGGTTCCCAACAAGTGGGATCTCAGCGGTGGCAGTGATGGGACAAGAGGCGCAGGGCACAGACCTAGACACAGTGACCTGGGAGGATGCTCTTTTACTACGGGGGTGACCGAGGCTCCTCAGGGAGTTTCTGGGGTCTCTGACTGAGGAGGGATAAAAGGCCACCTGGATGTGGCTGTGGTGGTGTCTCTGGGGCTTGCCTGAGCCCCTAAGCACCCTGTGATGGACTTGCTTCCCCCCATGGTCTCCCATGGTCCCTCCTGAAGCACCCCAGGACCCAGTGAAGGTCCCAGCTGATCCCCATAGACCCTCCCAAGCCCTTCCAGGACTCCATGAAGGTCTCTGCTGCATCCCGGGGACCCACAAAGGCTTCCCACGGTGGGGGTGGGGTGTGTGTGACACAGCGGGAGCTCAGCGTCTCCCCCAGGCCAGCGCATGGAGGCGATGGGCGACGTCGCGCAGCCGCTCACGGTGCTCAAGAGAGCGGTGCAGCCCGGGGGGGACGGGCACCAGCCCCCCCCGCAGCCCCCAGCACCCGGCAGCAATGGTCCCCGTCGAATCGTTGTCGCCGCCATGCAGCACCCCGCGGGCACACAGGTCCCCCCAGCACCCTCCGGCTGCCAGCAGAGCCTCCAGGGCCACCATGGGAGCGTCGTGGCCACTGCGGCCTGCCCACCCCTCCAGCGCCCAGCCCAGGTACGCCGCGTCCCGCTCGGCCGGTGACGGAAGGGGTGGCACCTGCGGTGGGCCATGACCCTCCAGAAGACCCCGGGATTCCAGGTACCTGCAGGGACATTAAGGTTACTGGGAACACTGGAGTCATTGAGGACATGGGGACACCAGGGTCACTGGGGATACTGGAGCCATCGAGGATGTGGAGACACCAGGGTTACTGAGGATACTGGAGTCATTGAGGATGTGGGGACACTGGAGTCACTGGGGATACTGGGGTCATTGAGGACATGGGGACACCGGGGTCACTGGGGATACTGGAGCCATCGAGGACATGGGGACACCGGGGTTACTGAGGATACTGGAATCATTGAGCATGTGCAGACACTGGGGTCACTGGAGATACTGGGGTCATTGAGGATCTGGGGACACTGGGGTCACTGGGGGTGCTGGTGGTACCAGGGACATGGGGATATTGAGTTCAGCAGAGACACTGGAGACATGGAGACACTGGGGTCACTGGGGACACTGGAGACAGTCACTGGGGACACTGGGGTCACTGCTGTCACCAGTGACAATGGGGTAACTGGTGACACTGGGGGTCACTGGGCTGTGGCTCTCCAGCCACTGGGGTCGTTGGGGGCTCCATGGCCATGGGTGCAGTGGGGACACCAGTAACACCAGGGACACAGAGGTCAGTGGATGGGGGTGTGGCCCTGGGCCACATTCCCACAGCTGAGGATGGTGGGGACATTGGGGACACTGGGGACCCTGGAGACCCTGCAGAGAGGCTGGGCACCAGGGTCAGCAGCGACACCAGTGCCAGTGGGGCAGGGAACACTGGGGCCATCCAGGCACTGGAGCAGAGTAGTGATACCAGTGCCCCCTCTAAACCCTTCCCAGTAGCCTCACGACCCCCTCCCAGTGCTCCCAGTGCCCCCACAGGACCACCCCAGTAACCCCTTACCGGTGCCAGGCACTCCCGAAGAAGGGCCAGGCGGCAGCATTGGCCTCCACGGCCACCCCGGTGCCCTCCACGTAGTCCCACGCGAGGGGCAGGACCCTCAGCAGCTCAGCCCCCCAGCGCTCTGGGGGCTCCCCCCGAGCCCCCAGCGCCCCAAAGAGGGCCACCGCCAGCGCCCCGAGGTACCCTGCAGGGACAAGGGGTTCAGGGGGGGCTCCAGTGGCCCCTCCTCCCCCATCCCATCCTCCCCCCCCCCGCCTGGCACCCACCCGTGGGGTGGTGGTGGGTCATGCGCCCACTCTCGATGCTCACCCGGATCAGCGTCGGCAGCTCCCAGGCGTGTGGGTACCTGCACAGACACCAGCCCTGTCCCCGCCCCATCCCAGTATCCCCAGTATCGTCCTTATCCCCACCCCACCACCCTTGTCCCCACTGTCCTGGTCTCCCCTGGCCCCAACCCCTCCATGTCCCTGTGACCCGACACCCCTGTGTCCCCACCACCCTGCTCTGACACCCCCATCTTCTCCCTGTGCCCATCCCACCCGCCCCAACACCCCAAATCCCCATCCCTGACACCCCACATTCCTGTACCCCACCCCCCCATCCACGACACCCCACATCCCTCTACCCCCGATCCCCATCCCTGACACCCCCCACATCCCCATGCCCACCCCGCCCAGGCCTGACACCCCCACCTGCTCCCTGTGCCCCATCCCCACATCCCCGACACCCCAAATCCCCATCCCCACCATGCCCGCCCCATCTCTGCCGCCTCAGTCTCTCCCACCCCGCGTCCCCCCGCGCCCCCTCGCCCCCCGCCGCTCCTGCTCCCGTCGCCCCCTCCCCACCTGAGGCCAATGGCCAGGCTGCGCATGGCGGCCCCACAGCCCGTGCCCGTGGGGTTGAAGGGGATGCGGTAGCCCTCGGGCTCCCCAGGCCGCAGCTGCGAGGTGCCTGGGAGGGGGGGTGGGGGGGTGGGGGTCGAGGGCATGAGACACACACACACCCCTGACACCCCCCGACCGCCCGCAGACCCTCACCCCACTCACCCAGGATGCTGGTGGGCCCCGGCTTGCGACCCTCCATGTCACCCATGGCGGCCACGTAGCGCCGAGCCAGCTCCTGCAGGAGGGGTTCCCCCTCTGCGCCTGGCGGGGGGACTAGTGAGGACCCACCCCGGCCACCCTATGCCCCCCCAAACCTGAAAGGGAGGGGGATGACCCCCATTGCATGACCCCTCAATGGTGGGGGGGAGGGAACACCACCCCATAGACAACCCAGCCCCCCTTTGGACCCCTAAAATGAGGGAAAAGGGGACACACACACACCATGGACACCCCCAAAACTAGAGGGTAATGTGACACCCCCCCCCCATGGATGCCTCAGAATGGGGGCACCACCCACCGGCTCCAAATCTGGAGGGGAAGGGGGATCCCCCCCCACCCCCCATCCATGTGGGACAGCACCCATGGACACCCCAAAATTCAGGGGAAATCCTGAGGGGGACCCTCCTGAGCACCCTAAATTGGGTGGGAAAGGGGTAATCACCCCCCCTCGCCACCACACCCACACCCCCCCGAAGGCAAATTGGGACCCACCCCAATTATTTGTGGGGGGGGCGGAATGGGGACCCTCACTGGGGCCCCTGAAAGGGCGGGGGGTAGAATTAGGATGCCCCCAAACACCCTCACAGGCTTGCTGGGGACCCCCAAAAGTGCCTCCCAGGGCCCCTCCAGTTTGGCTCAGGGGTACAAAGGGGACCCCCAACCTCCCTCAGAACCCCCCTAAGCAGCTCAGAGGTATAACGGGGACCCCCAACCTTCCCAGGGACCCCGCCCCATACAACCCAGGGGTAAAAAAAGGGGGGGACACGCCCCCCCCCCCGGATGCCATCCCTTGGGGACCTTCCCTGTGTCTGTGGGGTGTAACGGGGACCCCCACTGCCCCCCCTCCCCCCAACCTGTAGCCAGAGCCTCAGCGGTGGCAAGGTGGAGGATGGTGTCATCGCTGACGGGCCACTCAGGGGGCTCGAGACTGATGGCTTCCAGCCCCCCCAGTTCGGCCAGCTCGGCGTGGATCTGGGGGCCCGAGGTGCAGTACTCCCAGCGGCCCCCCCGGTAGCCGAGCGCGTCCCCCACCCCGCTCAGCACCATGGCTGCTTCGTAGGCTTCCACCGAGGGCACCCTGGGGGAAACGGGGGGGCTTCAGCTGGGGTGGGGGGGGCGAGGGGTGCAGCGCTGGGGTGCACCGGGAGCCCCCCCTGGGGAACTCACCTCTCCTCCATTGCGGTGGCAGCTGGGGCCGCCCGTCACATTCGGGGCGCGAGGCCAGCACTGGGTGGGGGCCCTTAAGGGGGCCAAGGACACCCCGGGGATTTGGGGGGGACAAAGGGGGGGCTGTCGCATGGCCATGGGGGTGAGTGAGGGGGGATGCCGGGGGTTCTGGGGGGGTGGCAGGGAGGGGAAAGGCACCAGGGGACCCCAAAAAGGCACTGAGAGGGGACTGGGGGTCTCCGGGGGGCACCCAGAGGGGCTTGGGGGGTACCCAAGGAGGCATGAGGGACCCTGGGGGGGCACCCTAAGGAGTCTGGGGGAGACCCATCAGGAGACAGGGGACACCCAAAAGGGCCAGAGGGTACCAAAAGGGGGGGTTGGCACATGGGGGGCACCCAAAGGGGTGAGTGGAGCACCCAAAGGGGCATGGGGGCACATGGGGGGCACCCAAAGGGGTAGGGGGCGGCAACCAAAGGGGCACACAGAAGGGACAGAGGCCTCAAGAGGATTTGGGGCTCAGGGGGGTGGGGGTGGGGGGGTTGCAAGCGCCGGGGGAAGGCAGTGATGAGAGAAGGAGCAGCCCCAAGGAAAAAAATGTTCCTGCCAAAGATTTTCCCCCATTTATTTCATCCCCCAAAACATGGCCCTGAGCTGTATTTTGGGGTGAGACCCCCCAAAACCGCTATCCCGGGGGTCCCACCTGGGCGGGGCAGCGAAATGCAGCCCTGCTCTGACAAGTGGGGACGGCTCCGACCTAAAACTGCTGAGTTTGGCTCTTCAGAGATAATAAAAATAAGGGTTGGTTCTGGGCAGTGAGAGGTTAAAAGATCGTCCTTAAAATTCAGAGCCCTGATTATGGAGTCAAGCAGCAAAGCCCGGCCCAGGCCCGGTGCCAGGCCCAGGGAAGTGCGACTCCAGCTCCCGGCACAAGGTTTTCATCCCTTTTTTTTTTGACCCAAATTATGCCAAACTAGACACAAATCTGTGTTCTGTCAGTAAAAATCCTGTCTGGGGTGGGGGCAGGGGGGTGGTAGTAAAATAGGTGAATTATGATGTTTAAAATTCATTGTCAGTTTGCAAAAATTAGGAGGAAAAATTAAAAAAAAAAGTATAAAAAAATCATACAAGGAATAATACCTTTTATTTCTCATATTTTTATTTGGAGGTACAGTAATTGAGGTTTCATTCTGCCACACCCCAAATAAACCCCACACCCCGTGGGTCAGGGTCAGGGCATGGACAGGGCTCCCCCAAACCCCACAGGTCATGGACCCACAGGGACAGGGCACCCCAAACCTCATGGGTCCAGGCCAGGACATGTGCAGGGCACCCCCAAACCACACAGGTCATGGACCCACAAGGACAGGGCTCCCCCAAACCCCACACATCAAGGACCCACAGGGACAAGGCACCCCCAAACCCTGTGGGTCAGGGCCAGGGCACAGGCAGGGCTCCCCCAAACCCCACAGGTCATGGACCTATAGGGATAGGGCACCCCAAACCATGTGGGTCAGGGCCAGGGCATGGGCAGGGCACACTCCAAACCCCACACATCAAGGACCCACAGGGACAGGGCAGCCCAAACCTGTGGGTCAGGGCCAGGACATGTGCCAGGCTTCCCCAAACCCTGTGAGTTAGGGCCAGAACGTGGGCACGGCACCCCCAAACCCCACAGGTCAGGGCCGGGGCACAGGCAGGGCACCCCACACCCCGTGGGTCAGAGCCAGGACACAGGCAGGGCACCCCCAAACCCCACAGGTCAGAGCCAGGACACAGGCAGGGCACCCCCAAACCCCACAGGTCAGGGCCGGGGCACAGGCAGGGCACCCCACACCCCGTGGGTCAGAGCCAGGGCACAGGCAGGGCACCTCAAAGCCTGTGTGTCAGGGCCAGGACATGGACAGGGCACCCCCCAAACCCCACACATCAAGGACCCACAGGGACAGAACACCCCAAACCCTGTGAGTCAGGGCCAGGACGTGGGCAGGGCATCCCCAAACCCCACAGGTCAGAGCCAGGGCACAGGCAGGGCACCCCACACCCCGTGGGTCAGAGCCAGGACACAGGCAGGGCACCCCCAAACCCCACAGGTCAGAGCCAGGGCACAGGCAGGGCACCCCACACCCCGTGGGTCAGAGCCAGGACACAAGCAGGGCACCCCCAAACCCCACAGGTCAGGGCCAGGGCACAGGCAGGGCACCCCACACCCCTCGGGTCATGGGTCAGATGCCGCCGCAGGCCTTCCGATGCTGCCCTACGCCTGTTCCTGCCTCCCAACGCCTCCCAGGGATGTCCCGAGCTTTCCCGGGGTCTCTGCGTTCGCACTGGCTGTTGCTCCAAACATAAAGCTTCAGCTCTCTGAGGATTCCCGATGCCCGTGGGTTCCTCACAGCCCACCCAGCTCCTTCCAGAGCCCTGCTGATGTTCCCCTCGTGCCCAGGATGTCCCAGGCCCAAACCTGCTCCAACCTCACCCCATAACCCACATAAACATGCCCTGAAATGCCACGTCTACATGTTTTTTGAACCCGCCCAGGGATGGTGACTCCCCCACCTCCCTGGGCAGCCTGTGCCAGGGCCTGACTGCTCTTGAAGTAAAGAAATTGTTCCTCATACCCAATCTAAACCTCGCCTGACACAGCCTGAGGCCATTTCCTCTCATCCTATCACTAGTGACTAGGGAGAAAAGACCAACCCCCACCTCACTCCAGCCCCTTTCAGGCAGTTGCAGGGAGCAAGAAGGTCTCCCTTCAGCCCAATATCTTCATCAATGACACAGTGGGATCGGGTGCACCCTCAGCACGTTCACAGGTGACACCGAGCTGAGCGGTGCAGCTGACACGCCAGAAGGATGGGATGTCATCCAGAAAGTCCTAGACAGGCTGGAGAGGTGAGCCTGTGAGAACCTCACTCATGAGGTTCAACAAGGCCAAGTGCAAGGTCCCGCACCTGGGTCAGGGCAGCCCCCGGTCTCAATACCGGCTGGGGGATGAAGGGATTGAGGGCAGCCCTGCGGGGAAGGACCTGGGGGTACCAGTGAACGAAAAGCTGGACATGAGCTGACAACGTGTGCTTGCAGCCCAGAAGGCCAACTGTATCTTGGGCTGCTTGGAAAGAAGCAGGTCGAGGGAGGGCATTCAGCCCCTCTACCCCGCTCTGGTGAGACCTCACCTGGAGTACTGTGTCCAGCTCTGGAGCCCTCACCACAGGAAGGACATGGACCTGTTGGAGTGGGTCCAGAGGGGGCCACAAAAATGATGCAAGGGCTGGAGCCGCTCCCCTACGAGGCCTGGCTGAGAGAGTTGGGGTTGTTCCTCCTGGAGAGAGAAGGCTGTGGGCACCACTGAAAAGATTCCAGCCCCATCCTCCTGACACCCGCCCTTCAGATATTTATAGGCATTGATGAGACCCCCCTCAGGCTTCTCCGCTCTCAGCTGAACAAGCCCAGGTCTCTCAGCCGTTCCTCCCACAGGAGATGCTCCAGCCCCCAACCAGCTCTGTAGCTCTCTGCTGGCCTCTCCCCAGCACCTCCCTGCCCTTCTGGAACTGGGGGGCCCAGAACTGCCTGCAGCCCCGCAGATGTGGCCTCACTGGGGCAGAGCAGAGGGGGAGGAGAACCTCCCTCACCCTGCTGGCCACGCTCCTTTCCATGCCCCCCAGGACACCGCCGGCCCCCTCAGCCCCAAGGGCCCGGGGCTGGCTCAGGGTCACCTCGCTGCCCCCCAGCACCCCCAGGCCTTTCCCAGCAGAGCCGTGCCCCAGCAGGTCCCCCCCAGCCTGTGCTGGTGCGGGGGGCTGTTCCTCCCCAGGGGCAGGACCTGGCACTTGCTCTCGTTGGTTTCCATGAGGTTCCCCTGGGCCCAGCTCTCGCTGGATGCCGGCACAGACCCCACCGTACCAGCCGCTCCTCCCGTGTGGGGCCATCGGGGAGGATGATGAGGGGACGCTCAGTCCCATCGTCCAGGTCATCGATGTCTATATTGACCAGGGCTGGCCCCAGCAGAGACCCCTGGGGAACACCGTGAATTACGGTGAGTTAGGTGAGTTACACCATGAGTAAGGTGGTGCTGGGCTAAGGATTTGGAGAAACTGAGGCCAAACAATGGCCAAAGGCGGCTCACAGAAGCCAAAGGCTTCGCTCGGGGGATGGGCGGGTCAGCGGCAGCCTGGGAAACGCTCCCTTGGGCGCCAGGTCACTCGGCGTGTGCGAGCTCCTGCCGGGCGAAAGAGAACCAAAGTCCCAGGAAGAAAGAATGTCCCTGTGCGGTGGGGGGGGTGATGGAACAACCGAAAAGAAATGACCAAAGACAGAAGCAGGAGGTTTCTGGTGATCAGAAGATTAAAATTAAAATTACCAGAAGGTGAAGAAGGACAATGAAAAGTAAGGAAGGTTTGTGACATCATCAGGAGAAACGTTTCCTCACTCCTTGCTGGCTGTTTCAGATGCAAAGAGAGAAACATTGGCTGTTCTGACTCATCAAAAGCCACCGCGAAGCGTTTTCGGCCCAAAATTAACCTCCAGATCTTGAAATCTGCGACTGAAACATGAACATTGCCATCAAACCCCAACCCAGCCCCAAGTGGCGCTTCTGATTTTGGCAGAGGATTTTCCCAGGTGAGAGAGAACAGCTGGGGGTTTCTTAAATTTGTTTAACTC
Organism: Phalacrocorax carbo; assembly: GCF_963921805.1. Taxonomy (NCBI): domain Eukaryota; kingdom Metazoa; phylum Chordata; class Aves; order Suliformes; family Phalacrocoracidae; genus Phalacrocorax; species Phalacrocorax carbo. The sequence continues at coordinate 3,923,177 of NC_087538.1, forward strand.
ACAGAACCGTGGAGTCACTGAGGTTGGAAAAGACCTTGAAGATCATCGAGTCCAGCCCTTAACCCAGCACCGCCAAGTCCAGGACTAAGCCACGCCCCTAAGTGCCACCTCTACACATTTAAAAGACGTATAGACGCGGCACTTCAGGGCGTGGTTTAGGAGACGTGGGGGTGTTGGCTTGGCAGTTGGGCTCGATGATCCCAGAGGTCTTTTCCAACCTTAATGATTCTGTGATTTTATGATTCTCCACATCTTTTAAATACCTCCAGGGATGGTAACTCAACCCCTTCCCTGGGCAGCCTCTTCCAGTGCTCAAAAACCCTTTTGGTAAAGAAATTGTTCCTCATCTCCAACCTAACCCTCCCCTGACGCAGCCTGAGGCCGTTCCCTCTCGTCCCGTCACTGGTGCCTTGGGAGCAGAGACCAGCCCCCCCCTCACTCCAGCCCCTCTCAGGCAGCTGCAGAGAGCGAGAAGGGCTCCCCTCAGCCCCCCCTTCTCCAGCCTAAACCCCCCCAGCCCCCTCAGCCGCCCCCCAGCACACTTGTGCTCCAGACCCTGCCCCAGCCCCGCTGCCCTTCTCTGGACACGCTCCAGCCCCTCCAGGCCCTTCTTGTCCCGAGGGGCCCAAACCTGAGCCCAGCACTCGAGGTGGGGCCTCCCCAGGGCCGAGCACAGGGGCCCCATCCCTGCCCCGGCTCTGCTGCCCTTCTCTGGACATGGTTTCCCAGGGCTGCCTCCAGACACCTTTTGAATATCTCCAGGGACTGAGACCCCCCCCCAACCTCCCTGGGAAACCGGAGCCAGCGATCGTCACCCTCACAGTGGAAAAGTGTCTCAGATGTTCTGAGGGAACCTCCTGTAACTCAGTGTGTGCCCGCGGCCGCTTGTCCTGGCCCCGAGCACCAACCCACTTCGGTGCCCCCTGCAAACTTGCTGAGTGTCCGCTCTGTCCCACCACCCAGCTGTGAGCCAGGAAAACTCTGCCTGCCCCCTGCCCAGCCTATGGCTCCAGCCTAACTCTAGGCTCTGGCCTAACTCTGAAACCAGTGTCTGGGTCCTGGCGCTGTGCACCTCACGCCACCACTTCAGAGCTGCCACCTCCAGCCATCGGTACCCAGCACCAATAAAACCAGGGTGAATCTGGTCACCTTCTCCTTCAGACAACCAGAGGTGGGATCCAGAATTGGAATCCGGAATTGGAATTCAGAATTGGGATCCGGAATTGGAATTCAGAAGGAGATCCAGTGGTGGGATCCAGAGGTGGGAACCAGTAGGACAAACTCTCTGACCCTCCTTAACCACAGCGAGGGTGAGCAACCTCTGATTCTCCAGCTCATCCTTTGACCTCTTGCAAGTGGCACCTACAGCTGCTGCCTGCTGCTCCCAGGCGGAGCGGCCAGCGCCCAGGACCCTGCAGACACGGCTCCCAGCACCTCGCTGTGCTGTCGGCCGGGCAACGCCTGGGCAGCAGCAAGGCCTGACTTCATCCCCATCCCCTGACAGTTCTCCTTGGGTCCAGCCAATGCTGGTTCTTCTCCTCAGGCTCATCCAGTCCTGGTTCTTCTCCTCAGGTTCATCCAATGCTGGTTCTTTTCCTTCAGTTAATCCAGTGCTGATTCTTCTCCTTGAGTTGATCCAGTCCTGGTTCTTCTCCTCGTGTTCATCCAATGCTGGTTCTTCTCCTTGAGTTGATCCAGTCCTGGTTCTTCTCCTCGTGTTCATCCAATGCTGGTTCTTCTCCTCGTGTTCATCCAATGCTGGTTCTTCTCCTTGAGTTGATCCAGTCCTGGTTCTTCTCCTCGTGTTCATCCAATGCTGGTTCTTCTCCTCGTGTTCATCCAATGCTGGTTCTTCTCCTTGAGTTGATCCAGTCCTGGTTCTTCTCCTCGTGTTCATCCAATGCTGGTTCTTCTCCTTGAGTTGATCCAGTCCTGGTTCTTCTCCTCGTGTTCATCCAATGCTGGTTCTTCTCCTCGTGTTCATCCAATGCTGGTTCTTCTCCTTGAGTTGATCCAGTCCTGGTTCTTCTCCTCGTGTTCATCCAATGCTGGTTCTTCTCCTCAGGTTCATCCAATGCTGGTTCTTCTCCTTCAGTTCATCCAATGCTGGTTCTTCTCCTTCAGTTCATCCAATGCTGGTTCTTCTCCTTGAGTTCATCCAGTCCTGGTTCTTCTCCTCGTGTTCATCCAATGCTGGTTCTTCTCCTTGAGTTCATCCAGTCCTGGTTCTTCTCCTCAGGTTCATCCAATGCTGGTTCTTCTCCTTGAGTTCATCCAGTCCTGGTTCTTCTCCTCGTGTTCATCCAATGCTGGTTCTTCTCCTCAGGTTCATCCAATGCTGGTTCTTCTCCTTTGGTTCATCCCGTGATGGTTTTTCTCCTCAGGTTCTCCCACGAGGCACCAAAGCCCAGAAGACGTTCCTAGAGAAGACGGAGACAAGGCGGACATAAAACACCTCAGCCCATTCCGTACCACCTGCGGTACCTCCAGCAGCGGCCGCGCCTGGTGTTTGGTTTGAGCGGCGCCGCGTGCTGCCACGCCAAGGACCCGCCCTTCCGCGACGCTGCCCTCCGAGCCCCACCCTCCCGCGCTCCGCTGCCCTCCGGGCCGCTGACCGGGTTGTCCCACCCAAGAGACCTCTGCAGGACGCCAGCCGAGCCGTGCTGGTCCCTCTGCCAGGCGCTGGCCTCCACCAAGCCCCGTGAAGACCGTCAGAACTTCCCGTTCGAGCCAGAGACACCATCACGCCTCTACGGTGGGCGTGTCTGGGGGCGGGGCCGCGGTGGGGGCGGACCCTCGTTGGCCAAAGCCGCCTCGTGACGACGGGTTTGGGCCCCAAACCTTGAAGAAAATGCCCTTTTCTTGGCAAAATTTGGTGCCGCCTCATCGTCGACGGTGGAGGGAAACACCCCCGACACCACCCTTGGGACGAGCAGGAGAAAAAAGGTGGAAAATTTGGATTTATCGTGGCCGCCGCTGCTTCTTTTGGCCTCTCTGACGAACAGCCCTGTGTCGCGGCTTCCCATTGGCGGCCCGCGGCGCCACGGGGCCGTAATGCAGCTCCCGGTGCTCCTATTGGCTGGTTGCGCCCTGGGCGGGAGGAGAAGGACCCGGGTAAGGGAAGGAGTGAGGATCGGGGTAGAAAGGGATGGAAAGTGCATAAAGTGACCGCCTGAATTGGTGTGAATTGATGAAATGAAATAAATTAAATTTATTAATCCCATTAAATTGCTTTAAATAAATTAAATTACTTTAAATTTATTAAATCAATTAAATTTATTTTACTCAATTAAATTTATTTAATCAATTAAATTAAATTAATTAAATTAATTAAATCAATGAAATTCATTTAAATTTATTAAATTACATTAATAAAATTAATTAAATCAATGAACTGTTTTAAATCAATTAAATTAAATTTATTAAATTTATTAAATCAATGAAGTTGCTTTAAATCAATTAAATTCCATTAACTAACTGTATTAAATCAATTAACCTTATTTAAATCAATTAACTTTATTTAAATCGATTAAATTACATTAATTAAATTTATTAAATCAATGAAATTGCTTTAAATTTATTAAATTAAATTTATTAAATTAATGAATTGTTTTAAATCAATTAAATAAATTTATTAAATTTATTAAATCAATGAAGTTGCTTTAAATCCATTAAATTACATTAATTAAATTTATTAATTCAAATACATTTCTTTAAATCAAATTAAATTTATTAAATTTATTAAATCAATGAAGTTGCTTTAAATCCATTAAATTCCATTAACTAACTGTATTAAATCAATTAACTTTATTTAAATCAATTAACTTTATTAAAATCAATTAAATTACATTAATTAAATTTATTAAATCAGTGAATTGTTTAAAATCAATTAAATTAAATTCATTAAATTTCTTAAATTAATAAAATTGCTTTGAATTTATTAAGTTAAATTTATTAAATTAATGAATTGTTTAAAATCAATTAAATAAATATATTAAATTTATTAAATCAATGAAGTTGCTTTAAATCCATTAAATTCCATTAACTAACTGTATTAACTAACTGTATTAAATCAATTAACTTTATTAAAATCAATTAAATTACATTAATTAAATTTATTAAATTAATGAATTGTTTAAAATAAATTAAATTAAATTTATTAAATTTATTAAATCAATGAAATTGCTTGAAATCAATTAAATCCCATTAATTAACTGTATGAAATCAATTAACTTCATTTAAATCAATTCAGTTAATCAAATTTCTCAATCCGTTCATTTGCTTTACGTCAGTGCAGAGGCGGCGCCGTCAGCAGAGGCGAAGGGGGCCCGGCGAGGGCCGAGCGCTGCCGCTCGGGGGCCCTCCCCAGGGCGGGGAACCTCCGGCCGCGACGCGTCCCCGCGACGCCGAGCGACGCACCGCGGCCCCCCGACCGCGGCCCACGTGGGGCACCGCTGCCGCCGCCCGACCCCGCTGCCCCGCGCCGTGGGGAGGAGGTTCTCGCGCCGCATTGGCCGCCAGCGCGTCGGGCGGCTGGGGGCGGGAGCGTCCCCGAGAGATTCCCGAGAGAGCAAAGACCCGTTTTTCTCTAAAAAATAATGCTTTAATGAGAATTTTCTTCCTTTGTCTCTTCATTGACTGGAAGAGTCTCCAAAAAAACGTGCTTCGACCACGCCCTTCATCGATCAAAACGATCCTCGATCTCAGGACAACGCAGGAAACGCCTGGATTATCACCCAAAAGCGCCTTATTTGAAGCCTCGTCTCCAACCCCGGTGGAAAGAAAGGAGAAATCAAAAAAAGCCGCGTCGGGTTTATCCTCCTGAAACCCACGTGGGCTTCCTGGGCGCTGGGAGAGCCCTTCCCAACGCGCCTGAAAGCCTTGGCTCGCGTCGCAGCCCGGCCCCACCTGGAGAACACCTGCCCAGACCCAACCCCAGGGCGTTCGGGGGGGGGGAGGGGGGCAAAAAAAAGCCACAGCAGCGCCTCAAAACGGCCGACGTTGCCCGTTGCCGGTCTCGGTCAACGGCGTTGTGGGAATGTTGGGGGCGATGTGGAAAGCGGGGGGTCGGGGCGGGGCGGGGGGGGTCGGATCCCGTCGCCGGACATCTCCGGCCTCGACTCTCTTTGACTGGAGAACGGCATGGCGGGGGATGGGGAGCCCCTCAGCGTGGTGGGTTATGGGGGGCCACCACCGTCGCCGGGTCTTCTTCTCACGTGGGGTCACCCCGTTGCGGGGGGGGGTGGGGGGTGGGGGGCATCTGCTGGGGGTCGCCCTGGCTTTAAGGACCGAACACCAGGACGGGCGGAGGGAAGGGGGGAGGAGAAGGTGCGCTGATGATGCCACGCGGAGAAGACGCCCTCCCCTGTCCACCCCCCACCCCCCATCTCAAGGTTCTCCCACCATGTGATGGGGCGCCCAGACCCCACCCCCTTCCTGGAGGACCTCCCAGAGGGTCTCGCTCCGGGGTGGCAACTCCACCGGTGCGGTCGTGCGGCCCCTCCCCGGCCCAGGGGGCAAACGAAGGTCCGGCGCCCCTCCCCCACCCCGCGCCCCCTTCCTCCCCCGCGGTTTTCCTGCCTCCTTCCTCTTGCGCGAGCGCTTCCTGCCCGGGGCTGGGCGGAGGGGAAGTGGCACCCAACGGCCACGGCCACCACTGGTGACGGGGACGCCGAGGACCCACCAGCCAGGCGGGGGCTCTGGGAAGGGACATGTGAGTCCTCGAGGTACGGGAGAGGCGATTGGTGGGGCGGGAGGGCTTGGGAGCGCCTTGGCGGGGGGGGTGTCTTGGGGAGGGGGTGGGAGGGTGTGACTGGGGGGTCTGGGGGGGGGTGTCACTGGGGGGTCTTGGGGGGGGTCACTGGGAGGGCAAATGGAAGATCTGGGTGGACAACGGGGCTGTCTTAGGGGTGGAAACTGGGAAGTTCAATGGGGGCAAACGGGTGGTGTGGTGGCCCACTGGGAGGTGGGAGGGGGGCAACTGGGAGGTCTGGGAGGTGCCAAGGGGAAGGGGTGGGAGGGGTAAAGGAAGGAGGGGAAGAGACCTCGGGGGGGGGAGGAGGAAGGAGGGGTGGGGTGGGTGAGGGAGGGAGGGGCCTGGGAGGGGTGAGAGGGAGGTGGGATGGAGGGAGGAAGAGGTGGGTGGGGGGAAGGAGGAAGAGGTGGGTGGGGGGAAGGAGGAAGAGGTGGGTGGAGGGATGAAGGAAGGGTTGGGTGGAGGGAAGGAGGAAGAGGTGGGTGGGGGGATGGAGGAAGAGGTGGGTGGAGGGATGAAGGAAGGGTTGGGTGGAGGGATGGAGGAAGAGGTGGGTGGAGGGATGGAGGAAGAGGTGGGTGGAGGGATGGAGGAAGAGGTGGGTGGAGGGATGGAGGAAGAGGTGGGTGGAGGGATGGAGGAAGAGGTGGGTGGAGGGAAGGAGGAAGAGGTGGGTGGAGGGATGGAGGAAGAGGTGGGTGGAGGGATGGAGGAAGAGGTGGGTGGAGGGATGGAGGAAGGGTTGGGTGGAGGGATGGAGGAAGAGGTGGGTGGAGGGAAGGAGGAAGAGGTGGGTGGAGGGATGAAGGAAGGGTTGGGTGGAGGGATGAAGGAAGGGGTGGGTGGAGGGATGGAGGAAGGGTTGGGTTGAGGGATGAAGGAAGGGGTGGGTGGAGGGATGGAGGAAGAGGTGGGTGGAGGGATGGAGGAAGAGGTGGGTGGAGGGATGAAGGCAGGGATGGGTGGAGGGATGGGAGGCAGGGCTGGAGGGAGACCTGCATTTTCTCTGGAGGATTATGTGTCTCCTTCCCCCCACAGCCCCTCCCCCGCCCGCTGCCGCAATGGCTTCATCTGCCACCAACGCCTCGTCCGCCACCAACGCCTCGTCCCCTGCCAGCGCCGCCTCCGTCCCCGTCCCCGGTGCGGCGCTGGCGCTGACCCTGCTGGCCGTGGCCGTGGCCGTGGGGCTGCCGGGCAACGCCATGGTCCTCTGGAGCTGCGTCGCCGCCCGCCGCCGCACCGTCCCCGTCCTCCTCATCTTCCACTTGGCCTTGGCCGACGTCGCCACCCTCCTCACCGGCCCCATCTACCTCCGGGCCTTGAGCGTTGGCCAATGGACCATGGGCATGGCCCTGTGCCGCGCGTGTCACTACCTCTGCGCCGCCGCCATGTACGTCAGCGTCTTCCTCATCGCTCTCCTGGGTCTCCATCGGTTCTTGGCCGTCTCCAAGCCGACGTTGACCGCGACGACGGTGGGCGGGAGCGCCGGCCAACCGGCTCACGGCGCCGCGGCCGTGACGTGGGCGGCGGCTTTGGTGTTGGCCATCCCCTCCATCGTCTTCCATAAGGTGGAGGGCGGGCACTGCCGGCGGATGCACGACACGAAGGTGTGGTGGGTGGTCCACAACCTCCTGGAGACCCTCTTGGGTTGGGCCCTCCCGTTGACCGTCGTAGCCGCCGGCTACGGGTTGCTGGTCCACCGGCTCCGGCAGACGCGATTGGCCCGTCGCGGCCGCACCTTCCGCCTGGTGGCCGCCGTGGTGGTGGTCTTCGCCGTCGCCTGGGGTCCGTATCATCTCGCCAGCTTATTGGAGGTGGTGGCGGCCCTACGGGGTGGCGACGGGGGGGCTCTGCTGGCGGTGGCCGAGGCCATCCGACCGCCGGCCACCACCTTGGCCTTCCTCAGCAGCGCCACCAACCCCCTCCTCTACGCCTGCGCCGGGTGGGGGCTGCGGCGCCGCACCGGGGGGTCCCTCCTGCCCCGCATCCTGGAGGTCTCGGCCATCATGGGCAGCTCCCGAGGGGGGGGGACGGTAACGGCCAAGGGGACCCAGCGTGGGGGGAGGGGCGGGAGGGGCAGGGAGGAGGGAGGGGCGGGGGGAGGGGAGGGGGGTACGACGGTGGGGGAGGACGGCGGGGTGGAGGTGGAGAGGGTGTGATGGTGGGGAAGGGTCTGCGGGGTGGGGGGGGGAGAGCCCCAAACCAACCTCTTCCCTCTGTTCATCTCCCCCTTCTCAGCCGCCCCTCCCCCACCTCCCCTCCCCCACTCCCCTTCCACCCCCCTCCCCTTATCAGCCCCTCCCAGCTCCCCCCACCCCTCCCCCCACCCCCAGCCATTCCTCCATCCCCCCTCCCCCAACCTCCCATCCCCCCACCTTTCCCCCCACCCCACGCCGTGGTGGCCCCGCCCCCCCATCACAGAGGGGCGGAGCAAAAACACGACAACTCGGGACCCCTCCCCCCCACGGGGGGGGTGTCTCGTGGGCATCGGTGTCACCCGAGTCCGTCTGTCTGTCTGTCGCCCAGGCCAGGAAGGGGCAGCACGGGATTGGCTGGTCTGGGGGGGGGGCGGGGCTGGTCCTGGGGGGCGCTGGGACCATCAGGGGGTCTTGGGGCGTGGTTGGGGGTCCCAGGGGGTATCACTGGGGGGTCACGGGGGTGGGGCTCCAGTTAGAGCCCATGTGCCATCACACACCGCCTGGTAGGAGGGGAGGTACTGCAAAGTGACCTCATGCGTGACATCATCAGTGACAGCAGAGCTCAGCCCCGCCCCCCCGCCCCACTCTGGCTAGTGGGGCAGCGTGTGCCCCACCCCCACCAGCACCAGTTTGACACTGACACCCAAACTGGGAGGAGGAGCTGAGACCCCAGTGGGGCAGGTGGCCCGATAGCACCCCATAACCTGTCATACACCCCATAGTGCCCCATAACTAACCTCTCACATGCCCCATAACCTCTCACACACCCCATAGAGCCCCATAACTAATCTCTCACATACCCCATAGCGCCCCATAACCGCTTGCAGACCCTGCAGGGCCCCTGTTGCCCCCCATTTCTGAGTCCCCCTGCCCCACAGCCCCCCCCCCCCCAGGGCCGTTTCCCCACAGTCACGTGTCATGACCTGGGGGTCAGTGGCCGTGGGGCTGGCAGAGTGCTCCACACATCCAAGTTAATGATTGACCCCCTGCCCCACTCACCCTCTGCCCCCAGCCCCGCTGCCCCACACCGGCCACGCCATGGGCCCACGCTGGGCACTGGGTCTCCTCGTCCTCCTACTCCTCCTCTGGGTGCTGGGGGGCAGCGCCCCGGACCCTGAGTAGGGTCTATGGGGCAGCTATGGGGCTGGGGTGGCTATAGGGGGCTATGGGGCTGGGTGACTATAGGGGGCTGGGGGGCAGGTGTGGGGCTGGGGGCTATAGGGAACTCTGGGGCAGCTATGGGGCTGGGGGAGCTATATGTAGCTGGGGGGCAGGTATGGGTCTGGGGGGCTATAGGGAGCTGTGGGGTAGATATGGGGCTGGGGGTCTACAGGGGGTTGTGGGGCAGGTATGAGTCTGGGGGCTATAGGGGTCTGTGGGACAGGTGTGGGGCTGGGGACTATAGGGAACTCTGGGGAAGGTGTGGGGCTGGGGGAGCTATATGTAGCTGTGGGGCAGGTGTGGGGCTGGGGGGCTATAGGGGGCTGTGGGGCAGGTATGGGGCTGTGGGGCTACAGGGGTCTGTGGGGCTGGGGTGGCAATAGGGAGTTGTAGGGCAGGTATGGGGCTGGGGGAGTGTGCTATGGGGCTCAGTATGACTATTGAACACCTGTGGGGCTGGGGTCACCATGGGAGCTATGGGGCAGCTGTAGGGCTGAGAGGGGGCCGTTGAGGCTCTGTGGGGCTTGTGAGGATCCATGGGGTAGCTCTAGGGCTGAGGGGGTCTCTGTGGGGTGGAGGGTGCTATGAGACAGCTATGGGGCATCTATGGGGCAGAGGGCATCAAGGCCTATGTGGGTGGGGGCACCCATGGGGCAGAGGGGCCTATGGGGCAGCCGTGGGTCAGGCTGTGTCTCCCCCAGGCTGGTGCTGGTAGCCCCACGGCTCGTGGCACTGGGGTCCCCCATGGGGCTGCTGGTGGCAGCCATGGGGCCAGTGACGGGGTCAGTGACGGCGTGGCCGGGGGACGGCGGCCGTGGGGCAGGACCCTGCGCCCCCCCGGTGCCCTTCGACCTCGGGGCCCACAATGACTTCAGCCAGATCCTGAACATCAAGGTGTGGGGATGTGTGGGGTGGGGGGGGGGGGCGGAGCATGGGGACGTCCCTGTGGGGCTGGGGGACACCACGGGCCCCCTGTTTGTCCCCCTCCCCCGGGCCCCCCAACGATGCACTGCCCCCCCAGGTGACCCCGGAGCAGGCCAAGCGCTGTGGGGTGCTGGAGGACGCCATGGGGCAGACGCTGCTGTTGGAGGCCCAGAGCCCCCAAGTGGCCCCCCGGGTGGTTCGTGTGGGGCTGGGGGCGCCCCGCGGGGTGCTGCTGGTCCAGACGGACAAACCCCTCTACGCCCCCCAGCAGACTGGTGAGACACACCCCCCCCAGCACCCCAAATCACCCCCAAATCACCCCCAAATCACCCCCAACCCCCCGAACCCCCAAATCATGCCAAAATCACCCCAAAATCACCCCCCAAACCTCCAAATCACATCAACCCCCCAAATCACCCCGAAATCGTCCCCAAACCCCCAAAACCCCCAAATCACACCAAAAGCACACCAAAATTACCCCCCAAACCCCCAAATTACCCCCAAATCACCCCAAAACCCCCAAATCACCCCAAAATCACCCTGAAATGTCCAAATCATTGCAAAACCCCCAAATCACATCAAACCCCGCCAAATCACCCTCAAATCACTCTGAAATCATCCCCAAAACCCCCGAATCAACCCCAAATCACCCCAAACCCCCCAAATCACCCTAAAACCCCCAAATCATGCCAAAATCGCCCCAAAACCCCCAAATCACCCCAACATCACCCTGAAACGCCCAGATCACCTCAAAACACCCAAATTGCTCCAAAGTCACCCCAAAAACCCCAAATCATCCCCAAATCCCACTATTTCACCCACAAAATCCCTAAATCCACCCAAATCACCCCAAATCCTACAAATCCCCCCAAACTCCCTCTAATTCACCCCAAATCCCCCCCCAAATCTTTAAAATTTACAAATTGCCTCTAAATTGCCCCAAATTTCACAGATCACCCCGAAAATCACCCCAAGCTCCTCACATCCCACGACTGCACCCCAAATTTCCCAAATCCACCCCAAATTCCCCAAATCCACCCCAAAATCCCCTGAATTCACCCCAAATCCTCCCCAAATCTTCAATACCCACAAACCGTCCCTAAATCTCCCCCAAATCACCCCAAACATCCCCAAATCCCATAAATCCACCCCGAAACTCTCCAAATCCCCCCAAGACCCCTCAATTGTCCCAAATCCCCCCAAAATACCCCAAATTCACCCCAAATCCCCCCAAACGCCCCCCCCAACCCCTCACCCCATACAATTCTCTGTACCCATATATTGCCCCTCCCCCACTGACCCCCCCTCGTGCCCCTCCCCCACTGACCCCCTCCTCCCCCCAGTGCGTTTCCGCGTCTTCTCCCTGGACCCCGACCTGCGGCCGAACCCCGAACCCGTCCTGGTCACCATCACGGTGCGGGGCCTGTGGGGCTGGGCTATGGGGCAGCCCTGTGGGGCTGGGGGTCCCTATGGGGCAGCCTTACGGATCTGGGGGTCCCTATGGGGCTGGGCTATGGGGCAGCCCTGTGGGGCTGGGGGTCCCTATGGGGCAGCCTTACGGATCTGGGGGTCCCTATGGGGCTGTGCTATGGGGCTGGGGGCCCCTATGGGGCTGGGTTATGGGCCTGGTTGTCCCTATGGGGTGGGGGCCCCTATGGGGCAGCCTTAAGGGTCTGGGGGTCCCTATGGGGCTGGGCTGTGGGGCAGCCCTATAGGGCTGGGGGCCCCTATGGGGCTGGGTTATGGGCCTGGGTGTCCCTATGGGGCTGGGGGTCCCTATGGGGCAGCCTTAAGGATCTGGGGGTCCCTATGGGGCTGGGCTATGGGGCAGCCCTATGGGGCTGGGGTCTCTATGGGGCTGTGCTATGGGGCTGGGGGGTCCCTATGGGGCTGGGCTGAGCACTCCGGGGCCGGGCCGTGTGTCCCCCCGTGGGTGCCGTGGGTCAGGCTGTGGGTCGGGGCTCCATGTCACCCCCTGCCCCCCAGAACCCCCTGGGGGCCCGGGTGCGGGAGGGGCAGCGGGTGCCCCTGGGGACGGTGCTGAGCGACCAGCTGGAGCTGCCCGACGTCGCCGTGTGAGTGGGGCCACTGTGGGGCAGGGGCCGCTGTGGGGCAGGGTGGTGAGGGGTACATGGGGCTATGGGGCGCTATGGGGCAGGGTGGTGAGGGGTACATGGGGCCATGGGGCACTATGGGGCGGGATGGCATGGGGGGGTACATGGGGCCATGGGGTGCTATGGGGCAGGGTGGTGAGGGGTACATGGGGCTATAGGGCGCTATGGGGCGGGGTGGTGAGGGGTACATGGGGCTATGGGGCAGGAGGTGCCATGGGGCTGTGGGGGACTATGGGGTGGCATGGGGGGCTGTGGGGCTGGGAGCAGGTGAGACTGTGGGGCTGGGGGTGCTGTGGGGTGCTGTGGGGCTGAGGGTGTCGTGGGTCTGGGGTTGCCGTGGGGCGGGTGTGGCCGTGGGGCTGGGGGTGCCATGGGGTTGAGGTTGCCATGGGGTGCTGTGGGGGTGGGGGTGCCGTGGGGTGGGTGGGGCCGTGGGGCTGGAGGTGCCGTGGGGTGCCGTGGGGCAGCCCCACAGGTGCCGTCTCCACCCAGGCCGGGCACGTGGCGGGTCGAGGCCCAGCTGGTCGCCAGCCCCCGCACCCGGGGCGAGGCCACCTTCGCCGTGCGGCCCTACGGTGGGGGAGGGGCCGGGGGGGAGGGGCACGGACGGCTCCCCTGACGCCCCGCCCACTCTGACCCCATGCCCCACCCCATCCGATGCCCCACCCCCACGCTGGTGCCCCGCCCCTTTCTGAAGTCCTGACACCCCACCTCACTCTGAAGACCCACCCCCTCTGATGCCCCGCCCTCATGCCCCACCCCTTCTAAAACCCTGAAGCCCCACCCCTTCGGAAGCCCCGCCCTAATCCTCCACCCCTTCGGAAGCCCCCAGCACCCCACCCCCACCCTGATGCCCTGCCCCTTCTAAGCCACCTGATGCCCCACCCCCGTAGACCCCTCCCCCTCTTGCCCTGCCCCTCTGACACCCCACCCCTGACACCCATCCCCTCCGACACCTTGATGCCCCGCCCCTGTTCCAACGCCCCACCCCTGATGCCCCGCCCTGATCCCCTTACTCCACCCCTTCCAGCCCCACCCCCTCTCACCCCACCCACAACACCCCGCCCCCTTTACACCCTGCCCCCCTCTGACGCCCTGCCCCAGATCCCCTTGCCCCGCCCCCTCTTGTCCCGCCCCTTCACGCCCCGCCCCCTCCCCTGACGCCTGTTGCCCCGCCCACAGTCCTGCCCAGCTTCTCCCTGCGGGCCAATCCCGATCGCCGGTTCCTCCTGCTGGGGCCTGGCCCCGCCCCCTCCCTGCGCCTGCGCCTGCGCGCCCGGTACCGGCCCCTCCCCCCACCGGCCCCTCCCCCCACCGGCCCCTCCCCCCCCGTGGGACCCCCCGATCCCCCGCGGGACCACCCAACTCTGCCCCAAGGCCCCTAAAATCCCCTCCAGACCCCCACCAACACCCCCTGAACACCCCCAAACCCCCTGTGGGACCCCAACCCCCCCCTGGGACCCCAAAACCCTCCTCGGGACCCCAAAACCCACTCCTAGGACTCAAACCCCCCCCCGGGACCCCCCAAATCCTCTGTGGGACCCCCAACCCCCCCCCCCCCGTGACCCTCCAAAACCCCTCCCGGACCCCAAAAACCCCCCGGTTCCCCCCAAATCTGCCTCGAGACCCCCTAAAATCCCCTCCAGACCCCCCCAACCCCCTCTGGGACCCCCAAATACTCCCCGGATCCCCCTAAAGCCCCCGTGGGACCCCCAAACACCCCCGGGTCCCCAAAACATCCCCCCCGGACCCCAAAACCCCCTGGGATCCCCCAACCCCGCCCGACTTCTGGGTGACCCCCCCCAATTCCCGGGTGACTTTTGGGGGACCCCTGTGACCTCCCCTGACCTTTGGTGACACCCCCCCCCCCATTCCCTGTTGACGTTTGGGGGGGCACCCCCTGACCTCGGGGTGTCCCCCCCGATTTCGGGGCCCCCCCCTGATTTTGGGGTCCCCCCCAGGTACCTGGATGGGGTGGGGGTGCGGGGCCGGGCCCAGCTGCGGGTGGGGCTGCGGGGGGGGGCCCTTCCTGCGGGAGCTGGACCAGCGCACCCAGGTGAGGCACCCCAAAACCTGGGGCACCCCAAAACAGCCTTCGGGCACCCTGAAACTTCCCAGGGCACCCCAAAACTTTGGGAACCCCCCAAAAACCAGCCTTCCAGCACCCCAAAACCGCCCAGGGCAACCTGAAACCTGGGGCACCCCAAAAACGAGCCTTAGGGCACCCCAAAAAGCTGTCAGAGCACCCCAAAACCTGGGGCACCCCAGAACAACTGAGGGCACCCCCAGAACTTCGGGAACCCCCAAAACCACCCCTCTGGAGACACCAAAACCCCCCCTGACCCCCCCAAGGTCATCCTTGGGGACCCCAAAACCTCCCCCCCACCCCGGTCACCCCCAAACCCCCGAGGAACCCCCGTATCCCCGGGGACCCCCCCCGGGTACCCCCAAACCACCCCAGGGGGTCCCGAACCCTGCCTGGGGACCCCCCAAACCATCGGAGGACCCCAAAACCCCCCCCCGTGGACCCCAACCCCCCCCGGACCCCATAACCCCCCCCGCGGTCCCCCAAAACCGCCCCCCCGGGAGGCCCCGCCCCTCAGGCCTCCCGGTTGCCCCACTCCCCTCCCCGCCGCTGGCTCCTACGGCCCCGCCCCCCGCCTGCCCCGCCCCCTCCAGGTGACGTCAGGGGAGGCGGAGTTCAATGTCACCCTGGAGGCCGTCGTCAGCGCCCTGGGCGTGGCCCCGCACGAGCTGGAGGGGGAGGGGCTGCGCCTGGCCGTCACCGTCATCAATGACGATGGTAGGGTGGGGCCGGGGCGGGGCGGGGCGGGGCCGGGGCAGGTGAGGGTGCTGGAGGGGCGGGGCTGAGTGGGGAAGGGTGGGGTGGAGCTGGGGGCGTGGCCTGGGCTGGGTGGGCAGGGCCGGAGTGTGGGTGGGGCAGGGGTCGGCAGGGGTGGGGCTTAGGGTTGGAGGGGTGGGGCCAGTGATGGCGTGGGGCGGGACTTGGGTGGGGCAGAGGTGGGATGTGGGGGGCGGGTCTGGGCGGGGACAGGGTGGGCTGGGGCGGAGACTGGAGGGGCGGGGCCTTCTGGGGTGGGGGATACTGGAAGGGGCGGGGCCAGGAGCTCTGTCCCCACCCTCTCGGGGGAGGGGAGGTGAGGCTGTGCATGGCCCCGCCCACTTTTAAGGCAGTGGGCGTGTCCAGGGGGGGAGGTGGTGCAGCGGGAGGTGCGGGTGGGGCTGGTGACCTCGCCCTGGACCCTGGACCTGAGCCCCACCCCCCGCTACTTCGTGCCGGGCGGCCCCTTCACCCTCCTGGTGAGTGAGGGCGGGGTGGGGGGCGGGGCCCAGGAGGGGGCGGGGCCTGGCACGCTGGGGGGAGGCCTTGCACCAGGGCCAGGCTGCGCGTCAGAGGCTGCGGGGGGCGTGGCAGGGCGTGGCAGGGCGTGGGAGGCCATGGGAGGGTGTGGGGGGGCATGGGGGTGTGGGGGTCATAGGAGGGCGTGGCAGGGCGTGGCACGGTATAGGGGGTGGGGGGCCATGGGAGGGCGTGGCAGGGTGGGGGGTGGGAGGCCATGGGGGCGTGGCAAGGCATGGTGGGCGTGGCAGAGTGTGGGGTGTGGGGGAGGCCATGGGAGGGAGTGGCAGGGCGTGGCAGGGCGTGGCAGGGCGTGGAGGACCATGGGAAGTTGTGGGAGGTTCTGGGAGGGCGTGGCAGGGCGTGGCAGGGCGTGGCAGGGCGTGGCAGGGCGCGGCGGGCCCAGCGCGACCGTCTCCCCTCCCCCAGGGCCGGGTGCTGGACGCCGGGGGGGCGCCGGCGCCGGGGGTGGAGGTGCGGGTGGGGGTGGGGGGTGACGGGGGCCGCCCCTCCCCCACCCCTGACCCTGCGGGCGGATGCCGGGGGGGGCATCGGCGCCCCCATCAACGTGCCCCCCGCCGCCGGGGGGGGTCAGCCTGCGCGTGAGTGGGGGAGGGGCAGGGGGCGGGGCGGGAGGGGGGGTGGGTGATGGGGGGGACGTGGGGGGCTGGGGGCGGGGGGGGGGATGTGGGGGGGGGGGGTTGGGGGAGGTCACGGGGTCTCGTGGGGTGACCCACGCCCCCGCCCCCCCCGTGACGTGACGGGGTGGGGTCGCAGGTGGAGGCGGGGTCACCGGGGGCCCCCCCCCGCCCGCGCCCCGCCTGGCGCTGAGCCCGGTGACCCCCGTGTCGGGGCGGTTCCTGCTGCTGGGGGGGCCGGTGGGGCCCCTGCGCCCCGGGGGGCTGCTGCGGCTCCAGCTGCGCGACGTGGGGCCCCCCCCCGGCCCCCCACATCTACCACGTTCTGGTGAGAGCCTGGCGCCCCCATGACCCCCCCGCGACCCCCCGCGACCCCCCGTGAACCCCAGAGACCCCCCATGATGCCCTGCCAACCCCCGAGACTCCCCGAGACCCCCTGCGACCCCCTGCAACCCCCCATGGCCCCCCAAGACCCCCCTGGACCCCCCGAGACCCCCTGCGACCCCCTGCATCCCCCCATGACCCCCCACGACCCCCTGAGACCCCCCCGGGACTCCCCAGGACCCCCCAATACCCCCCCACCCCCCCACGCCCTCCCATGTCCCCCCGTGTCCCATGTGTGTCCCATGTCCCCCCACACCCCCACGTGTCCCCACGCCCCCCATGTGCCCCCCACGTGTCCCCACATGCCCTGATGTCCCCCCACATGTCCCACGTGTCTTTTGCGTGTCCGGTGCCCCCCCGCGTCCCCCCAAGCCCCCCACGTGCCTCCCATGTGTCTCTCCCATGTCCCACGTGTGTCCCATGTGCCCCACATGGCCCCCGGTGTCCCCCCACACCCCCCCGTATCCCCAAGCCCCCCATGTGCCCCATGCGTGTCCCCCACGTGTCTCCCCGTATCCCACGTGTGTCTCATGTCCCCCCACGTGCCCCACGTGTCCCTTGCGTGTCCCATGACCCCGTGTCCCACGTGTCCCCCCCGAGCGCCCTCCACATGCCCCCCCGTGCCCCAATGTGTCCCACACGTGTCCCACATGTCCTATGTCCCCCCATGTCCCCCATGTGCCCCCCACATGTCCCCAAGCCCCTCTCATGCCCCCCTGTGTCCCCACATGCCCCCTATGTGTCCCACGTGTGTGTCCCCATGTCCCCACGTGCCCCCACGTGTCCCCACGTGTCCTCTTGTGCCCCCCACGTGTCCCCACATGCCCCCCGTGTCCCCCGTGTGTCCCCACGTGTCCTCTTGTGCCCCCCACGTGTCCCCACATGCCCCCCGTGTCCCCCGTGTGTCCCCACGTGTCCTCTTGTGCCCCCCACGTGTCCCCACGTGTCCCCATGTGTCCTCTCGTGCCCCCCACGTGTCCCCACATGCCCCCCGTGCCCCACGTGTGTCCCCACGTGCCCCCACGTGTCCCCACGTGTCCCCATGTGTCCTCTCGTGCCCCCCACGTGTCCCCACGTGTCCTCTTGTGCCCCCCACGTGTCCCCACGTGTCCCCATGTGTCCTCTCGTGCCCCCCACGTGTCCCCACATGCCCCCCGTGCCCCACGTGTGTCCCCACGTGCCCCCACGTGTCCCCACGTGTCCTCTTGTGCCCCCCACGTGTCCCCACGTGTCCCCACGTGTCCCCATGTGTCCTCTTGTGCCCCCCACGTGTCCCCACGTGTCCCCACGTGTCCCCATGTGTCCTCTTGTGCCCCCCACGTGTCCCCACGTGTCCCCACGTGTCCCCATGTGTCCTCTCGTGCCCCCCACGTGTCCCCACGTGTCCCCATGTGTCCTCTCGTGCCCCCCACGTGTCCCCACATGCCCCCCGTGTCCCCCGTGTGTCCCCACGTGCCCCCACGTGTCCCCATGTGTCCTCTCGTGCCCCCCACGTGTCCCCACACGCCCCCCGTGTCCCCCGTGTGTCCCCACGTGTCCCCACATGCCCCCATGTGTCCCACGTGTCTCCGCCGTGCCCCACGTGTGTCCCCACGTGCCCCCCACGTGCCCCCCGTGTCCCGGCGCAGGCGGTGGCGCGGGGGCGGCTGGTGGCGGCGCGGGGGCTGCGCCGGGGGACGCTGACGGAGGTGACGGTGCCGGTGACCCCCGCCATGGCCCCGCGGCTGCGCGTCGTCGCCTTCTTCCAGGCCGGGGGGCGGCTGGTGGCGGCCACCTGGGGGGCGCCCGTGGGGGGCTCCTGCCACCGCCAGGTGGGCACTGGGGGCACTGGGGGGGGCTGGGGGCCTGACTGGGGGTCACTGGGGGGGACTGGGAGTGACTGGGGGGGCTGGGGGCCTGACTGGGGGTCACTAGGGGGGACTGGGAGTGACTGGGGGGGTCTGGGGGCCTGACTGGGGGTCACTGGGGGGGACTGGGAGTGACTGGGGGGGCTGGGGGCCGGGCTGGGGGCCTGACTGGGGGTCACTGGGGGGGACTGGGAGTGACTGGGGGGGCTGGGGGCCTGACTGGGGGCCTGACTGGAGGTCACTGGGGGGGACTGGGAGTGACTGGGGGGGTCTGGGGACCTGACTGGGGGTCACTGGGGGGGACTGGGAGTGACTGGGGGGGCTGGGGGCCGGGCTGGGGGCCTGACTGGGGGTCACTGGGAGTGACTGGGGGGGGCTGGGGGCCTGACTGGGGGGCACTGGGAGGGACTGGAAGGACTGGGGGGGGATGGGGGGCACTGGGGGTCACTGGGGGGACTGGGAGGGACTGGGGGGGACTGGGGGTCTGACTGGGTGGGAGTCACTGGGAGGGACTGGGAGGGGCTGGAGGGTGACCACGGGGCACTGGGTGGGGCTGGGGGTGTGACTGGGGGGCACTGGGAGGGGCTGAGAGGGACTGGGAGGGGCTGGAGGGTGACCACAGGGCACTGGTGGGGACTGGGAGGGACTGGGAGGACTGGGGGGGGGACGGGGGGCACTGGGGGGCACTGGGGGCACTGGGGGGGGCACTGGGCCCCCACCGGGGGTACTGGGAGCCCCAGGGCGCTGACGGGCGGGGCAGGTGCGGGTGGGGTGGGGCAGCGGGGGGCCGCCCTGCGCCCCCAGGCCCCCCTGACCGTGACGGTGACGGTGACGGCGGAGGGGGGGCCGGGGGGGCCGGGGGGGCCGGGGGGGGCACCCGCCACCCTGGCCCTGGGCGCCACCGACGGCGCCGTCCTGGAGCTGGAGCCGCGGCACCGCCTCGACCCTGCCAAGGTCACCCCCAAACCGACCCCCCCCCAAACTGTGACCCCCCCAAAAACACCCGGGGGACCCGCCCAAAACGGGGGTCCCCAAACCCACCCCCCCCCAAAACCCGACCCCCCCGGAAACCCGGGACCCCCCAAAATAGGACCCCCCGCCAAACCATAGGGGTCCCCCAAAATGGGACCCACAATGGCGAGCCCCCCCCCACAAAACCACCCCCCCCCAATCCCAGAACCCCCCCAAAATGGGACCCCCCAAAACGGGACCCCCCCAAAACCAGTTAAACCCCCCCCAAACTGGAACCCCCGAATCTGAGCCACCCCCAAACCTTGGGGACCCCCATAAACCCGCCCTCCCCCCGGGAACCCCCACCCTTGGCACCCCCCAAACCCCCCCGGGGGGACCCCCCCAACCCCTCCTTGGGCCTCCCGGGGGGGGGCGGGGCCGATCCCTACCCCCCCCCAGGGGTGACCTGGCCCCTCCCCCCCCGCAGGTGGAGGCGGTTTTGGGGAGCAGCGATTTGGGGTGCGGCCCCGGGGGGGGGCCCGATCCCGAGGGGATGTTCCGGGCGGCCGGGCTGGTGCTGGGGGGGCCCGACCCCCCCCCGGGGCCGCGTGAGTGGGGGGCGGGGGCGGGGGGGGGGAGGGGGGGAGGAGAGGTGGGGGGATGGGGGGATGGGGGGGAAGGGGAAAAAGGGGGGGGTCCGCGGGGGGAGGGGGGGTTTGGAGGGATGGGGAGGAGGGGGGGAGGGGGGAAGGGGGGATGGGGGTCGTGGGGAGGTCACGGGGGTGACGGGGTGTCCCCCCCCCCCCGCAGCCCCCGGGTGCCCCCCCGCCCCTCCCCGCCCTCGGCGCTCCCCGAGGCTGCAGCAGCTGCTGGAGGAGGGGGGTGAGTGACAGCTGTCAATCATCAACCGCCCCCCCCCCCCCCCCGCAGCCACCCCCTCGGCGCTGGGTGTCCTCGTCCCCTCCCTCACCCCTGTGTCCCCCCCCCCACCCGGGCCGGGGGTCCCCGTGTCCCGAGTGTCACCCCCGTGTCCCCAAAGAGCCCTCCCCCTGCCCCAGGGGGACCCCCACGGCCCTGTGTCACCCCGTGTCCCCCCACGGCCCTGTGTCACCCCGTGTCACCCCATGGCCCTGTGTCACCCTGTGTCACCCTGTGTCACCCCGTGTCACCCCGTGTCACCCCATGGCCCCGTGTCACCCCGTGTCACCCCGTGTCACCCCATGGCCCTGTGTCACCCTGTGTCACCCCCGTGTCACCCCGTGTCACCCTGTGTCACCCTGTGTCACCCCGTGTCCCCCACGGCCCTGTGTCACCCTGTGTCACCCTGTATCACCCCGTGTCACCCTGTGTCACCCTGTGTCACCCCGTGTCCCCCCCATGGCCCTGTGTCACCCTGTGTCACCCCGTGTCCCCCCATGGCCCCGTGTCACCCCGTGTCACCCTGTGTCACCCTGTGTCACCCCGTGTCACCCCGTGTCCCCCCCATGGCCCTGTGTCACCCCGTGTCCCCCCATGGCCCTGTGTCACCCCGTGTCACCCCGTGTCCCCCCATGGCCCCGTGTCACCCCGTGTCCCCCCATGGCCCTGTGTCACCCCGTGTCACCCCGTGTCACCCCCATGGCCCCGTGTCACCCCCTGTCACCCCGTGTCACCCCGTGTCACCTCGTGTCACCCCATGTTACCTCGTGTCACCCCCGTGTCACCCCCGTGTCACCCCCATGGCCCCGTGTCACCCCTGTCACCCCGTGTCACCCCCACGGCCCTGTGTCACCCCTGTGTCACCCCCACAGCCCCCTGTCCCCCCATGTCCCCCCCATGTCATCCCCCCGTGTCCCCCCATGTCCCCCATGTCCCCCCGTGTCCCCCATGTCCCCCCCATGTCCCCCCCATGTCATCCCCCCATGTCCCCCCCATGTCCCCCCGTGTCCCCCCATGTCCCCCCCATGTCCCCCCGTGTCCCCCATGTCCCCCCATGTCCCCCCGTGTCCCCCCATGTCCCCCCCTGTCCCCCCGTGTCCCCCCATGTCATCCCCCATGTCCCCCCCATGTCCCCCCCCGTGTCCCCCCGTGTCCCCCCATATCCCCCCCATGTCCCCCCATGTCCCCCGTGACCCCACGGTGTCCCCCGTGTCCCCAGGCCCCCCGCCGGGGGGGGACACGCTGGCCGCCCGCTGCTGCCGGGACGGGGGGCTGCGGGTGCCGCTGCGGGCGACGTGCGCCCAGCGGGGCCGGCGGGTGCCCCCCACCCATGGGTGCCGCCAGGCCTTCCTGCGCTGCTGCCACCCGCGCCCGGGCCCTGCGCTCGCGGGGGGGGCCCGGGGTGGCGCGAGGTGGGCGCTGGGGGAGGGTCACTGGGGGGGCCTGGGGGGGCCGGGGGGGGGCTCGGGGGGGCACTGGGGGGGCACTGGGGGGGCACTGGAGGGATGATGAGGGGTTGGGAGGGGTCGGGGGGCCTTCGGGGGTGGGTTTTGGGGTGTCGTGGGGAGCTCTGGGGGGCCCTGTGGGGATGATGGGGGGTCGGGGGGGGGGGACGGGGGGGGTCAGGTGGTGTCGAGGGATCCATGGGGAGGCTTGGGAGGGGGCAAGGGAGTTGGGGGGGGTCACTGGGGGGGGGCCTGAGGGGAAGCTGGATGGATGATGGGGGACTGTGGGGGGTCATGGGGTGTCATGGGGGGTCGGGGGGGGTCACGGGGGCGTCTCGGTGCATGGGGTGGGGCCACGGAGGAGGGGTCGGGGGGAGCAATAGGGGGGTCCATTGGGGGAGATCGGGGGGGGGGGCTGGGGGAGGTTATGGGAGGGGGGTCCGGGGGGGCTGGTTGCATGGGGGGGTTGAGGAGGGTGTCATGGGGGGGGGGGGTAACGGGGGGTCAGTGAGCCCATGGGGGGGGGCCTGGACACCTGGGTCCCCCCGTGGTGGGGGAGGGGCGCTCCCGGACGCCGCGGTCCCCTCCCAGTTTTCTTTGAGGAGCTGGAGGAGGAGTGGGGGGAGGGGGACATCCTCTCCCGCAGCTTCTTCCCCGAGAGCTGGCTCTGGCGCACCATCCCCACCAACGGCTCCGCCAGGTGCCACGCCCGGCCACGCCCGGCCACGCCCGGTCACCCCTTGGCCGCTCCCTGTCACTGCCTGTCACCCCCCAGGCACGCCCGGCCACACCCATCACCCCCAGCCACACCCTGTCATCCCTGAGGCCACACCCAGCCACACCCAGCCACCCCTGACCATGTCTGGCCACACCCTGTTACACCCCCTCGTCACACCCAGCCACGCCCAGCCACGCCCTGTCACACACCCCCAGCCACACCTGGCCATACCCTTTCAACCAGCCACACCCTGCCACGCCCAGCCACGCCCTGTCACTCTTGGCCACACCCTGTCACCCCCAGCCACCCCGACTACACCCGGCCACCCCATCACACCTTCTGGCCACACCCAGCCATGCCCGACCCCCACCGGCCATGCCCAGCCACGCCCTGTCACCCAGGCCACGCCCTGTCACCCTGGCCACGCCCTGTGACCCAGGCCACGCCCAGCCACGCCCTGCCCCCCATCCCCCCAGGGTCACGGTGCTCCTCCCCGACTCCATCACCACCTGGGAAATTCAGGCCATCGCCGTCATCCCCGGCCACGGTGAGTGTGACTGTCATCCCCCCCCGCCCCCAGCGTCCCCACGTCCCCTCGGGGTGCCGCGGCCACCCCCCTGCCCCACATCCCCTGGGGGGGACCCCAGCAGCACTGACCCCCCCCAGAGGAGACGCCACCGCCCCACATCCCCCCCCCAGCCCCGCCCCACGGTGACACGCCCCCTCCCCAGGCGTGTGCGTGGCCATGCCCCGGCGGGTGACGGTGACCCAGGAGGTCTACGTGCGGCTGCCGCTGCCCCCCAGCGCCCGCCCCCACGAGCAGCTGCAGCTCCTGCCCCACATCCACAGCAGGCTGCCCCACAGCATCAATGTGAGTGCCCAGCCCCACAGACACCCCTGCCCCACAGGCCCCCTGCCCCACAGGTGTCCCCTGTACCCCCAGTTCCCCCTATGTTCCCCCTCCATCCCATAGCTCCTCCCTGTGCCCCATAGAACCCCCCTGCCCCATACATCCCCCCTGCCCCATACGCCCATCACCCCATAGATACCCCTGTGGCACACAGGTAAACCTTTGTGCCCCATAGATGCCTCTTCTGCCACACAGATCCTCCCTGTGCCCCATAGATACACCCTGCCCCATAGCCCCACTGTACCCCACAGATGCCTGCCCCATAGCTCCCCCCAGTGCCCCATAGCCCCCAGTACCCCATAGCCCCGCTGTGCCCCATAGCCCTCCCTGCCCCATAGCCTCCCTGTACCCCATAGCCCCCAGTACCCCATAGCCCCGCTGTGCCCCATAGCCCTCCCTGCCCCATAGCTCCCCCCCAGTGCCCCATAGCCTCCCTGTGCCCCATAGCCCCACTGTACCCCATAGCCCCCCTGTGCCCCATAGCTCCCCCCCAGTGCCCCATAGCCCCCAGTACCCCATAGCCCCCTTGTGCCCCTTAGCCCTCCCTGCCCCATAGCTCCCCCCCAGTGCCCCATAGCCCTCCTGTGCCCCATAGCCCCCCAGTACCCCACAGCCCCCCTGTACCCCATAGTCCCCACTGCCCCACAGCTCCCCAGTGCCCCCCAGCCCCCCAGTGCCCCATAGCCCCCTGCCCCATGGCGCCCCCCCAGCCGCGGGGGTGACGCGGGTGCCGTGGGGCGCAGGTGACGGTGACGGCGGCGGTGGCGGGGGGCGCGTGCGGGGGGCTGGAGGGGCCCCCCCTGCGCCTGCAGCTGCCCCCCGGGGGGGCGGTGCCGGTGCCCCTCCCCCTGCTGCCGCTGCGCCCCGGGGAGCTGCCGCTCACGGTCACGGCCCGCGGGCCCGGGGGGCTGGGCGACAGCGTCACCCGCGTGCTGCGCGTCCAGGTGAGGCCCCGCCCACGCGCCCGGCGCCACCCCCCACCCGTGGGTGCGCCCTGGTCACTGGGGTCCCCTCCCCCACCTGTGGGTGTCCCCTGGTCACTGGGTTCCCCTCCCCCACCCGTGGGTGTCCCCCAGTCACTGGGTTCCCCTGCCCCACCTGTGGGTGCGCCCCGGTCACTGGGTTCCCCTCCCCCACCTGTGGGTGCCCCCAGTCACTGGGATCCCCTCCCCCACCCATGGGTGCCCCCAGTCACTGGGTTCCCCTCCCCCACCTGTGGGTGCGCCCCGGTCACTGGGTTCCCCTCCCCCACCTGTGGGTGCGCCCCGGTCACTGGGATCCCCTCCCCCACCCATGGGTACCCCCGGTCACTGGGTTCCCCTCCCCCACCTGTGGGTGCGCCCCGGTCACTGGGATCCCCTCCCCCACCCATGGGTGCCCCCAGTCACTGGGTTCCCCTCCCCCACCTGTGGGTGTGCCCCGGTCACTGGGATCCCCTCCCCCA
The DNA here is from genome assembly GCF_963921805.1 of Phalacrocorax carbo. Lineage (NCBI taxonomy): Eukaryota > Metazoa > Chordata > Aves > Suliformes > Phalacrocoracidae > Phalacrocorax > Phalacrocorax carbo. The sequence continues at coordinate 3,947,945 of NC_087538.1, forward strand.
CCCATGGGTGCCCCCAGTCACTGGGTTCCCCTCCCCCACCTGTGGGTGCCCCCAGTCACTGGGATCCCCTCCCCCACCCATGGGTGCCCCCAGTCACTGGGTTCCCCTCCCCCACCTGTGGGTGCACCCCGGTCACTGGGTTCCCCTCCCCCACCTGTGGGTGCGCCCCGGTCACTGGGATCCCCTCCCCCACCCATGGGTGCCCCCGGTCACTGGGTTCCCCTCCCCCACCTGTGGGTGCACCCCGGTCACTGGGATCCCCTCCCCCACCTGTGGGTGCGCCCCGGTCACTGGGATCCCCTCCCCCACCCATGGGTGCCCCCAGTCACTGGGATCCCCTCCCCCACCTGTGGGTGCCCCCGAGGTGGGGTCCCGCTGACCCCCCCCTCCCCCCCAGCCCGAGGGGGAGCCGCACCTGGAGGAGACCAGCTACGTCCTGGACACCGACGGTGGGTGGGGGCACCCAGGGGTGGGGGGTCCCAGGGGTGAGGGGGGTTTCATGGGTGTGGGGGTTCTCAAGGGTGGCGGGGAGTTCCACGGGTGTGGGGGGTCCCAGGGGTGGGGGGGGGGGGTCCCAAGGGTGGCGGGGAGTTCCATGGGTGTGGAGGGTCCCAGGGGTACAGGTTGGGGGTCACAGGGGTGGGGGGGGTCCCAAGTGTGGCAAGGGGTTCCATGGGTGCGGGGGGGTCCCAGGGGTGGGGGTGGGGGTCCCAAGGGTGGCGGGGAGTTCCACGGGTGTGGGGGGTCCCAGGGGTGGGGGGGGTCCCAAGGGTGGCGGGGAGTTCCATGGGTGTGGGGGGTCCCAGGGGTGGGGGGGGTCCCAAGGGTGGCGGGGAGTTCCATGGGCGGGTGGGTCCCAGGGGGACAGGTTGGGGGACACAGGGGTGGGGGGGGTCCCAAGGGTGGCGGGGGGTCGGGGGGTTCCACGGTCGCGGGGTGTCCCAGGGGTGGGGGGGCACCCATGGGTGCGGCCCCACTGACACCACCCCCTCCTCCAGACACGGAGGGCCGGACCCTGGAGATCCCCGGGGGGGTCCCTGAGGGGCTCGTGCCGGGTGGGGAATTCAGCGTCAGCATCCGCGTCACCGGTGGGTGGGGGCGGGGGGGGCACACGGGGGGGGACATGGGGGGGTGGGTCGGGACGTGGGGTGTCATGGGTGTGGGGGGTCATGGGGGGTCGTGGGGGTGGGGGATGATGGGGGGGACACTGGGGGGTGGGGGTTTGTGGGGGACATGGGGGGCGTTGGGAGGACACGGGGGGGTCATGAGGGGACAAGGGGGGGGTCATGATGGGGCATAGGGGGGTCATAGAGGGGACTTGGGGGGAGTGTCGTGGGGGTCTGGGGGGGCGTTGGGAGGACACAGGGGGGTGAGGGTGTCGTGGGGGTCGGAGGGGGTCGTGGAGCGATGTGGGGGGATGTAGGGGGTGGGGGGGGACACAGGGGGTCGGGGGGGGGACATGGAGGGACGGGTCATGGGGACACTTGGGGTCCAGCACTGACAGTGTCTCTGTCCCCCCATTCCCCTCCCTCGGCCCCCCCGCCCCCCCCGTGCCCCCCCACAGGCCGCGTGGGGGGCTGGGCGCTGCGGGGGGCGCTGGGCGCGGGGGGGGCGCTGCTGCGGGCCCCCCGGGGGTGCGGGGAGCAGGCGCTGCTGGCTCTGGCCCCCCGCGCCGCCGCCCTGCGCTACCTGGACCTACGGGGAGGCTGGGGGGGGGCGGGGGGGGCCGGGGGGCTGCCCCCCGAGCTGCGCCCCCGCGCCCTGCGCGCCCTCCAGATGGGTACGGGGCCGTGGGGGGGGGGGGTTTGGGGGGGCATTGGGGGGGTTGGGGGGCTAAAGGGTGGGGGGGCTGGGGAGGGCTGTGGGGTGTGGGGGACTATGGGGGGGGTTGAGGGGGCTGGGTTCTATTGGGTGGGGGGCTGGGGGGGCTCACGGGGGCCCCTGGGATGTGGGGGGCCATGGGGGGAATGGGCTATAGGGAGCCTATGGGGTATGGGGGGGCTATGGGGGGCTATGGGGGGGCTGGGGGGGGGCTATGGGATGTGCAGGGCTATGGGTGGGGTTGGGGGGCTGGGGGAGCTTTGTGGGTCCTGGGGTGTGGGGGGTATAGGGAACCTATGGGATATGGGGGCCTATGGGGTATGGGGGGCTCTGGGGGGGGCCTCTGGGTGTGGGGGGCCTATGGGGTGTGGAGGTCTATGGGGGGGATGGGGGAATGGGGGGCAATGGGGTGAGGGGGCAGGGGGGCTTAGGAAGCAATGGGGCTATGGGGTTTTGGGGGACTATTCGGTATAGGAGGGCCTATGGGGTGGAGGGACTATGGGGGACCGTGGGGGGCGATGGGGTGTGGGGGTGCTACAGCTGGGGGGAGAATGAGGGAATGGGGCGGTGATGGGGTGGAGTGACTTGGGGGGCTTAGGGGGCAATGGGGGGCTACAGCAAATGGGGGGCCCATGGGTATGGGGGGGTGTTGGGGTGCTGTGGGTGTGGGGGGACTATGGGGGGCTAACAGGGTATGGGGGGTTGTGGGGAGCTATGGGGGTGGAAGGCTGTATTTGGGGGTGCGGGGGGGCGATGGGCTACAGGGGGGATATGGGGGGGCTGAGGGGAGCCATGGGTGGTGGGGGTTGGGCGGTGGTGGGGGCATGGGTGGAGGGGTGTGAGGGGGGCTGTGGGGGGGCCCATGGTCTCAGGGGGATGGGGGGGTCTCAGGCCCTGCACAGGGCACCCCCTTACACCCCCCCCGGCCCCCCCAGGCTTTCGAGCGCGTGCAGAGCTTCCGCAAGGGCGATGGCTCCTACAGCGCCTGGCAGCACCGGGGGGGCAGCACTTGGTATTGGGGGGGGGCGCCTGGAAGGTGGGGGGTGATATGGGGGGGTAAGAGGACATGGGGGGCGGGGAGGGACATGGGGGGACACGGGGGAAATGTGGGGGGACATGAGGGACATGGGGGGCTGTGGGGGCCAAGTGTTGCTTTGGAGGGCCATGGGGGACTATGTGGGCTGTGGGGTCCATGGGGTGTCAGTGGGGGGCATGGGGGGCAACAGAGGGCCGGCGGTCTGTGGGGGACCATGTGGGCCATGGGAGGCCGTGGGGGCGGTGGGGACAGGGCAGGTCTGCCCCCGCAGGCTGACGGCGCTGGTGCTGCGGGTGCTGGCCCTGGCGCGGAACTACCTGCCAGCGGGGGCGGGGCAGCCCGAGGGGTCCCTGCGGTGGCTGCTGGAGCAGCAGCGCCCTGACGGCTCCTTCCACGAGAGCCAGCCCATCCTGCACCGTGAGAAGCAGGTGAGCCCTGTGGCCACTAGCACGGCTGCCACGTGGATGCCAACATGGCTGACAACATGGCCACCAGCATGGCTGACAACATGGCCGCCAACATGGCTGACAACATGGCATGGCCGCCAACATGGCCGACATCATGGCTGCCAACATGGCTGCCAACATGGCCGCCAACATGGCCGCCAACATGGCCGCCAACATGGCTGACAACACGGCCGCCAACATGGCTGACATCATGGCCGCCAACATGGCCGCCAACATGGCCGCCAACATGGCTGACAACACGGCCGCCAACATGGCTGCCATCATGGCCGTCAACATGGCTGACAACACGGCCGCCAACATGGCTGACATCATGGCCGTCAACATGGCCGCCAACACGGCCGCCAACATGGCTGACATCATGGCCGTCAACATGGCCGCCAACATGGCTGACAACATGGCTGACATCATGGTTGCCAACATGGCCGCCAACATGGCCGCCAACATGGCCGCCAACATGGCCGCCAACATGGCCGACATCATGGCCGCCAACATGGCCGCCAACATGGCTGACAACATGGCCGACATCATGGCTGCCATCATGGCCGCCAACATGGCCGCCAACATGGCTGCCAACACGGCCACCTCCCCGCAATGCCCCGCCCCCTGACCCCTGACCCCTGACCCCGCCCCCAGGGCGCCGTGGCTGACCCCGGGGCGGAGGCGGCCGCGTCGCTGACGGCCTTCGTGGTGGTGGCCCTGCAGGGGGCGCGGGGGCTGCTGCCCCCCCACAGCGCCCTCCACCCCCCCCTCGTGCGTACCCGGCACCCCCAGCCCCTCCCCCACCCCCCACCCCACGCCCCTCCCCCCATCCCCCACATCCCCCCATCCCCCACATCCCCCACATCCCCCCATCCCCCCATCCCCCACATCCCCCACATCCCCCACATCCCCCCCATCCCCCCCATCCCCCACATCCCCCACATCCCCCCATCCCCCACATCCCCCACATCCCCCCATCCCCCCATCCCCCACATCCCCCACATCCCCCACATCCCCCACATCCCCCCATCCCCCCCATCCCCCACATCCCCCCCATCCTCCCACATCCCCCCCATCCCCCCACATCCCCCCCATCCCCCCATCCCCCACATCCCCCACATCCCCCACATCCCCCACATCCCCCCCATCCCCCACATCCCCCACATCCCCCACATCCCCTCCCACATCCCCCACATCCCCCACATCCCCCCCATCCCCCACATCCCCCCCATCCCCCACATCCTCCCACATCCCCCACATCCCCCACATCCCCCACATCCCCCACATCCTCCCACATCCCCCACATCCCCCACATCCCCCACATCCTCCCACATCCCCCCACATCCCCACATCCCCCACATCCCCCACATCCCCCACATCCCCACATCCCCCACATCCCCACATCCCCCACATCCTCCCACATCCCCCACATCCCCCACATCCCCCACATCCCCCACATCCCCACATCCCCCACATCCCCCACATCCCCCACATCCCCACATCCCCCACATCCCCCACATCCCCCACATCCTCCCACATCCCCCCACATCCCCACATCCCCCACATCCCCCACATCCTCCCACATCCCCCACATCCCCCACATCCCCCACATCCCCCACATCCTCCCACATCCCCCACATCCCCCACATCCCCCACATCCCCCACATCCTCCCACATCCCCCACATCCCCCACATCCCCCACATCCCCCACATCCTCCCACATCCCCACATCCCCCACATCCCCCACATCCTCCCACATCCCCCACATCCCCCACATCCCCCACATCCCCCACATCCTCCCACATCCCCACATCCCCCACATCCCCCACATCCTCCCACATCCCCCACATCCCCCCACATCCCCCACATCCTCCCACATCCTCCCACATCCCCACATCCCCCACATCCCCCCCATCCCCCACATCCCCCACATCCCCCACATCCCCCACATCCCCCCACATCCCCCCACATCCCCACATCCCCCACATCCCCCACATCCTCCCACATCCCCCACATCCCCCACATCCCCCACATCCCCCACATCCCCCACATCCTCCCACATCCCCCCATCCCCCACATCCCCCACATCCTCCCACATCCCCCCACATCCCCACATCCCCCACATCCCCCACATCCCCCCACATCCCCCACATCCCCCCACATCCCCACATCCCCCACATCCCCCACATCCTCCCACATCCCCCACATCCCCCACATCCTCCCACATCCCCCACATCCCCCACATCCCCCACATCCCCCCACATCCCCACATCCCCCACATCCCCCACATCCCCCCACATCCCCCCACATCCCCACATCCCCCCCATCCCCCACATCCCCCACATCCCCCACATCCCCCCACATCCCCCCACATCCCCACATCCCCCACATCCCCCACATCCTCCCACATCCCCCACATCCCCCACATCCCCCACATCCCCCACATCCCCCCATCCCCCACATCCCCCCACATTCCCACATCCCCCATCCCCCCACATCCCCCATCCCCCCACATCCCCCCCATCCCCCCATCCCCCACATCCCTCCACATTCCCCCACATCCCCCCACATCCCCCACATTCCCCACATTCCCCCACATCCCCTACATCCCCCATCCCCCCACATCCCCCATCCCCCATCCCCCCACATCCCCACATCCCCCACATTCCCCCACATCCCCTACATCCCCATCCCCCCACATCCCCATCCCCATCCCCCACATTCCCCACATCCCCTACATCCCCCATCCCCCCACATCCCCCATCCCCCATCCCCCCACATTCCCCATCCCCCATCCCCCCACATTCCCCACATCCCCCACATCCTCCCCCATCCCCCATCCCCCCACCTACCCCCACATCCCCCCACATCCCCCATCCCCCATCCCCCCACATTCCCCACATCCCCCAAATCCTCCCCCATCCCCCATCCCCCCACATCCCCCATCCCCCATCCCCCCACATTCCCCACATCCCCCCATCCCCCCCATCCCCCATCCCCCCCTCACCCCTTTGCCCCACCCCCAGGACCACGCCCTCTCCCGCGCCGCCGCCTTCCTGCGGGGCCGCCTCCCCACCCTGGGCCCCTTCGCGACGGCCATCGCCGCCTACGCCCTGGCGCTGGGGGACCCCCGCCCCGCCCGGCCCCGCCCCCGACCCCGCCCTGCTGCGCCTGCGCCACCTCGCCCGCCCCGCCCAGGGTGAGCCGGGGCACCGCGGGGTCACCGGGGGTCACGGGGGTCACCCGGGGGTCACCCTGGGGTCAGCTGAATGCCCGGGTCCCTCCTGGGGGGGACCCACATGGGGTCCCTGGGTGGGGAGGGGGGGCATCGGATGCCCTGATGGGGGTCCCCGGGTGGGGGAGGGGGTATCTCATCCACCATTTCGGGGGGTCCCCAGGAGGTGGGTGCTGGGTGCCCCTTTGGGGGTCCCGGAGGGGTTGCAGGGGCCATGACGGGGGGTCGTTGGTTGAGGGGTGCCCAGATGGGGTCCCTGGGTGGGGTGGGGAGATGCTGGGTGCCCCTTTGGGGGTCCCGAGGGGGGATGTGTGGGTCCCTGACAGGGGGTACCCGGGCGGGGGGTGCCCAGCGCCCTTTCGGGGGCCCCGGGGTGGGTGCGGGGTGCCCTGATGGGGTCCCTGGGTGGGGTGGGCGATGCTGGTCACCCTTTCAGGGGCCCCAGAGGGGGGTGCAGGGTGCCCTTATGGGGTCCCCGGGTTGGGGGGGTGCTGGGCACCCTTTTGGGGACCCCGGAGGGGGGCGGGTCCTTGACAGGGGGTCATCAGGTAGGGGGGCTTTGGGGTGCCCTGATGGGGTCTGTGGGTGGGGTGGGGGATGCTGGTCACCCTTTATGGGGCCCTAGGGGGGTTGTGGGGTGCCCTGACAGGGTCCCCGGGTTGCGGGGGTGCCGGGCACCCTTTCGGGGGCCCCGGGTGGGGGGCGGGTCCCTGACGGGCCCCTCGGCGCAGGGGGCCAGGGGCAGTTCTGGCCGGCCGGGGGCGCGGGGGCCACGGTGGAGGCCACGGCCTACGGGCTGCTGGCGCTGCTGCAGCACCGCGATGGCGCCGGCGCCGCCCGGGCGGCCCGATGGCTGCGGGGGCAGGGCAACTACGGCGGGGGCTTCCGCTCCACCCAGGTGGGGGCCTGGGGGGGGGGCCTGGGGGGGTTTGGGGGGTCCTGGGGCTGGGGGAGCCCAGGGTAGGGGGCCCCAGGCCCAGGCGGCCCAATGGCTGTGGGGAAGGGCAATCATGGCGGGGGCTTCTGATGCCCACAGGTGGGGGCTGGGGCGGCCTGAGGGGGGTCCTGGGGGTCCTGGGGGAGCTTGGGAGGGGGTTGGGGGAGTCCTAGGGGGTCCTGGGGGGTTTTGGGGGGTCCTGGGACTGGGGGAGCCGAGGGTAGGAGGCCCCAGGCCCAGGCGGCCCAATGGCTGTGGGGAAGGGCAATCATGGCAGAGGCTTCTGATGCCCACAGGTGGGGGCTGGGACGGCCTGAGGGGGGTCCTGGGGGTCCTGGAGGAGCTTGGGAGGGGGTTGGAGGAGTCCTAGGGGGTCCTGGGGGGTTTTGGGGGGTCCTGGGGCTAGGGGAGCCGAGGGTAGGAGGCCCCAGGCCCAGGCGGCCCAATGGCTGTGGGGAAGGGCAACTATGGCGGGGGCGTCTGATGCCCACAGGTGGGGGCTGGGACGGCCTGAGGGGGGTCCTGGGGGTCCTGGGGGAGCTTGGGAGGGGGTTGGGGGAGTCCTAGGGGGTCCTGGGGGGTGTTGGGGGGTCCTGGGGATGGGGGAGCCCATGGTAGGAGGCCCCAGGCCCAGGCAGCCCAATGGCTGCAGAGACAGGGCAACTATGGCGGAGGCTTCCGCTGCACCCAGGTGGGGGCTGGGGGGGCCTGAAGGGGGTCCGGGGGGGGGCTGGGGGGTCGGGGGGGCTGGGGGATTTGGGGGTTGTTTTGGGGTTGGGGGAGCCTGGGGTTGGGGGCCCTGGACAGTGGGGACCCCTGGTTGGGGGTGTTCTGGGATGGGGGGGTCCCTGGGATTGGGGTCCCTGAGACTGCTGGGATGCGAGGGTGGGTGCTGGGGTCCCCTTGGAGGGGATTACCTTTGGGGGGGGTCCCCTTGGTCCCCAGGGATACATGGGTGGGTGCCAGATATGGGCCCCTTTTGGTGGGGGGGTTCCCTGGGGTGCCTGGGATGAATGGATGGGTACCAGCTGTTGGGGTCCCTTGGGTGGGGGTCCCTGGGACCCCTGCAACACATGGGTGGGGGCTGGAGTCTCCTTGGGGAGGGGGTTCCCTGGGGGGTGTCCCTTGGTGGGTGGGGCTCCCTGTGTCACCCGGGACACATGGGTGGGTGCTGGGTGCAGGGGTCTCTGGGATGGGAGGGTGGGTATTGGGTGCTGGGGTCCTCTTGGGTGGGGGGCAGGTCCCTGGGTCCCCCAGGACACGTGGTTGGGTGCTGGGTGCTGGGGTCCCCTTTCGGGGGGGGTCCCCTGGGTCCCCAGGGATACATGGGTGGGTGCCAGACATGGGTGTCCCCTTGGGAGGGTGTCCCCTGGGTTTCCTGGGATGAGTGGATGGGTGCCAGATGTTGGGGTCCCCTTGAGTGGGGGTCCCTGGGACCCCTGGGACACGTGGGTGGGTGCCGGGCGCTGGGGTCCCTCGGGGGGTCCCTGGGCACCCTGTGACACCCCCCCCCACGGGGTCCCCAGGACACACTGGTGGCCCTGGAGGCGCTGGCCCAGCTGTGGCTGCACTGGGGGGACACGCCTGGGGCCGGGCTCAGCCTGGGGCTCTCGTGGCCGGGGGGGTCCCGGGGGGGTCCCGGGGGGACCCGCGTGACGCTGGGACCCGGCCTGGGCTCGCTGGAGCAGGAGCTGCAGGTGAGGGGGGGGCACGGGGGGATGGGGGGGGACGTGGGGGGACATGGAGGGCCATGAGGACTTGGTGCCCCCCCCCAGGTCCCCCTGGGCAGCCCCATCATGGTGCGGGTGGAGGGACGTGGCGAGGGGACCCTGACGGTGAGTGACAGCCTGGACACCCTGGGGACCCCCCCACCCCCACCCTGGGGAACCCCCCCCCCACCCTTGGGGACCTCCCCCCACCCTGGGGACCCCCCCAAACCCCCTCCCCCCCAGGTCCTGCGCCAGTTCCGCGTCATGTCCCCGCCCAACGGCACGTGCCAAGGGCTGGGCCTGGAGGTGGCCATCACCGGGCCAATCATCTACGAAGGTGAGGCCACGCCCACTGCGAGCCCCACCCCCGGGGCTCCGCCCCTGAGGGCCACACCCTCTCTGGCTGAAGGGGCGGAGCCACATTCCCTTTCCTTCAATGGCCACCGCCCCCCACAGAGGAAGACTATGAGGACTATGAGGAGGAGGCGGAGCTTGATGAGGAGGGGGTGGAGCTGGAGGAAGGGGCGGAGCCCACGCAAGGGGCGGTGCCTGCTGAAGGGGTGGCACCCACGCAAGGGGCGGTGCCTGCTGAAGGGGCGGAGCCCACACAAGGGGCGGAGCCAGTGCAAGGGGTGGTACCTGTAGAGAGTTTGAGGCCAACAGAAGGATTGAGGCCTGTGGAAGAGGCGGGGCCTGAAAAGGGGGTGGAGCCTTCAGAGGGGGTGGAGCCTGCAGGGAAAGAGGAGCCTGTAGAGGCCACCGTCTCCCCAAGCTCTGTGACGTCACGGGGTCGCCGGCGGCGCCGGGAAGTGCATGACCCCAGCCGAGAGGTCGCCTTCCTGGTCTGCATCTGGTGAGGGGCGGGACTTCCTGTTCTTGCTTGGATATGGGGGTGGGACTTCCTGTTCTGGCTGGGAATGGGGCGGGACTTCCTCTTCGACTTGGAAATAAGGGTAGAGCCTCCTGTTCCACTTGGAAATGGAGGTTGGACTTCCTGTTCTGCCTGGAAATGGGGGTGGGACTTCCTGTTCCACTTGGAAATGGGGGCACGACTTCCTGCTCCACTTGGAAATGGAGGCGGGACTTCCTGTTCTGCCTGGAAATGGGGATGGAACTTCCTGCTCCGCTTGGAAATGGGGGTGGGGCTTCCTGTCTTGGCTGGGAAGGGGGGTGGGGCTGCATGCTCCCTACAGGGCGGGGCTGGGGGGCGTGGTGAGTGGCCCCACCCCCGACCAGCATGTCTGTGGGCAGGCGGGAGGCGGGGGTGGAGCTATCGGGGATGGCGGTGGCCGAGATCTCCCTCCTCAGCGGCTTCCGGCCCCATCGCCCTGACCTTGACAAGGTGGGGCTGGGTGGGGGGCGTTGGGGGGGGCGGGGTGTTCGGGGGTCTTGGAGGGTGTTGGGGGGTGTCGGGGTGTGTCGGGGGTGTTGTTTGGGTGTGTCAGCAGGTGTCAGGGGGTGTTGTAGGGGTGTGTTGGGTTGCGTTGGGGGGTGTCGGGGGCCATCAGGTGGTGGTGGGGGGTGTCGGGGTGCATCGGAGGGTATTGGGGGTGCGTCGGGGGGTGTCGGGGGGGTGTCAGGCAGTGTCGGGGTGAGTTGGGAGTGTCAGGGGGTGTCGGGGGTGTCAGGGACTGTCGATGGATGTTGGGGGTGTTGGGCAGTGTCGGGGTGCATCGGGGGTGTCAGGAGGTGAGATGGGGTGTCAGGGGGTGTGTGGGGGTGTTTGGGGTGCATTGGGGGGTGTCAGGGGCTGTCGGGGTGTCGGGCAGTGTCGGGGTGCATTGGGGGGGTGTCGGGGCGGGGAGTGGAGGTGCCGGCGTCACCGTGTCCCCCCCAGCTGCGGGACGTTGTCGATCGCTGGATCAGCCACTACGAGCTCAGCGGGTCCCGGCTCATCATTTACTTCGACCAGGTGGGGGGGAGGGAACCCGTGTCCCCCAAATCCCCCCGTGTCCACACCCCCACACCCCCACACACCCCCACACACACCCCCAACCCCCATGTCCCCCCAGGTCCCCGCCCACCGTCACTGCATCAGCTTCGGGGCCACCCAGGAAGTGGCCGTGGGGCAGATCCAGCCGGCCATGGCCGCCATCTACGACTACTATGAGCCGGGTGGGTGTGGCCTATGGCTGGGCGTGGCCGGTGGGGTGGGTGGGGCGTGCCTGTGGGGGTGGCCTGCAAATGGGTGGGGGCTGGGTGGCCAGGGTTCAAGCCAGACCCTGGGGATCCAGGTGTTCCCATTGCCTGGATCCCCTGTGGGTGTGGCCTGTGGAAGGGTGTGTCCTTACTGACTCCGCCCCCCGGGCCACGCCCAGCCCAGCGCTGCACCGTCTTCTACAGCGCCCCCGGCAGGAGCAGCCTCATCCCCACCCTCTGCTCCTCCCAGGCCTGTCTCTGTGCCCAAGGTGGGACCCCCACCCCCAACGCCCCCCACCCTCCTCCCAGGTTTGGGGTCCCCCCGTCCAGGGAGGGCGGGGTCAGCCTGTGGTGCCCCTCCCCCCCCCAGGCGCCTGCCCCCGGCTCCGGGTCGGGGCCCTGACACTCGACGATCGCCTCGACTTTGCCTGCTACAGCCCCCGCGTTGACTACGGTGACCCCCAAAAACCTGCACCCCCCCAAACCTGCACCCCTGAACCTGCCCCCCCAAACCTGCTGCACCCCCTGAGCCCCCTGTGACCCCATGATCCCCGTGACCCCATGACCCCGTGACCCCCAAGTCTCCTCCAGACCCCGTGACCCCCCTTAGCCCTTGACCCCATTGACCCCTGCATTCCTGTGACAACCCTGACCCCGTGACCCCCGTCCCCCAGCCCCCTGACCCCTGACCCCTGACCTCTGTGTCCCCATGACCCCCAGGACACCCATGACCCCCTGACCCCCACAACCCTGTGGCCCCGTCACCCCATGACTCCCCAAAACTCTTTGATCTTCCTGACCCCAGGATCCCCTTGACCCCTGTGACCCCGTGACCCCTGACCTCCAGCCCCTGTGACCCCGTGACCCCCTTGGCACCCCTCAACCTCCTGACCCCTGTGACCCCACAACCCCATCGGCCCCCCCAGGTCCCAACCCCCTGACCTCTGACCCCTGTGTCACCCGTGACCCCGTGACCCCTGACCTCTGACCCCGCCCCCAGCACTGGTGGTTCAGGCGCTGGCCCAGAGCGAGGTGGGGCCATTCCTGGCCTTTGACATCAGGATCCTGGAGGTTCTACTGGGAGGTGGGACTGGGGGGACTGGGGGGGACTTGGGGGGACTGGGAGTGACTGGGAGGGACTGGGAGGTGGGACTGGGGGGGACTGGGGGGCACTGGGAGGGACGGGAGGTGGGACTGGGGGGGACTGGGAGGGACTGGGAGGGACTGGGAGGGACTGGGAGGTGGGACTGGGGGGGACTGGGAGGGACTGGGAGGGACTGGGAGGGACTGGGAGGTGGGACTGGGGGGGACTGGGGGGCACTGGGAGGGACGGGAGGTGGGACTGGGGGGGACTGGGAGGGACTGGGAGGGACTGGGAGGGACTGGGGGGGACTGGGAGGTGGGACTGGGGGGGACTGGGAGGGACTGGGGGGGACTGGGGGGGACTGGGAGGGAGTGGGGTGGACTGGGTGGACTGGGAAGGATTGGGGGGGGACTGGGAGGAACTGGGGTGGACTGGGAGGTGGGACTGGGGGGGACTGGGGGGGACTAGAGGAGACTGGGGGAGACTGGGAGGGACTGGGGGAGACTGGGAGGTGGAACTGGGAGGTGGAACTGGGAGGGACTGGGAGGGACTGAGGTGGACTGGGTGGACTGGGAAGGATTGGGGGGGGACTGGGAGGAACTGGGGGGGACTGGGAGGTGGGACTGGGGGGGACTGGGAGGTAGGACTGGGGGGGACTGGGGTGGACTGGGGAGACTGGGGGGACTGTGAGGGACTGGGAGGGGGGACTGGGGGGGACTGGGAGAGGACACTGGGAGGGACTGGGGGGGACTGGGAGGGACTGGGAGGGACTGGAAGGTGGGACTGGGGGTACTGGACGTGACTGGGAAGGAAACTGGAGGGACTGGGAGAGGACACTGGGAGAGACTGGGAGGGGCTGGGAGAGAGACTGAGAGGGACAGGGAGGGGGGTGGGGAGTACTGGGAGGGGAGGCGGGGGTGACTGGGTGGGACTGGGGAGAGACTGGGGGCACTGGGATGTGCTGGATGCACCGGGGAGCCACCAGGGAGCACTGGGGTGTACTGGGGGGCACTGGGGTGTACTGGGGGGCACTGGGGCAGCAGAAGGGCACCATGGTGGGCCCTGGGCCGTATTGGGAGGGGGGAAGAGCCATACTGGGCAGCACTGGAATGTACTGGGCCATACTGGGGTGGTGCTGGAGGGGGCAATGGGCCATACTGGGAGAGCATGAGACTGAACTGGACAGTACTGGGAGAGTTGGGAGGGACATGCTGTGCTGGGTGGTTACTGGTTCTTACTGGTTCCTACTGGTGCATAACAGTTCTTACTGGTCCTTACTGGCGTGTACCAGTGCGTCGCTGCTGTCGGCGGCTGTTACTGGTGCATACTGGTCCTTACTGGTGTGCACTGGCGCTGACCGGTGCTCTGCCCGCAGAGGTTGCCCCGGGGGGGCGTGGCCAGGCGCTGGGGCGGGGCAGCTGCCCCCTGAGGCTCCGCCCCCCGCGGCGGTACCTGCTGATGGGGGGGGAGGGGATGCTGACCGACGCCCACGGACGGTGAGGGGGGGCACGACCCCGCGTGACCCCGCGTGACCCCACGTGACCCCATGTGACCCCGCGTGACCCCGCGTGACTCCGGGGGACCCTCACATCCTCCCCCTTCCCCCCTCAGCCCCCAGTTCCTCCTGGGCCCCCAGTCCTGGGTGGAGGAGGTGCCGCCCCTCCCCCGCTGCGGCCCCGCCACGCCCTGCCGCCCCCTGCTGGACTTCCTGGATACGCTGCGCCCCCTCGGCTGCCCCTTCTGACCCCGCGGGGAGCCACTGGGAGCCACTGGGAGCAACTGGGAGCCACTGGGACCATCCTGGGGGACAACTGGGAGCCACTGGGAGCCACTGGGAGCAACTGAGACCATGCCGAGGGACAACTGGGAGCCACTGGGAGCCACTGGGACCATGCTGGGGGACAACTGGGAGCAACTGGGAGCCACTGGGAGCAACTGGGAGCCACTGGGACCATTCTGGGGGACAACTGGGAGCCACTGGGAGCCACAACTGGAAGTGTGCTGAGAGACAACTGGGAGCCACTGGGACCATGCTGGTGGCATCTGGGACCATTCTGGGGGGCAGCTGGGAGTGCACTGGGGCAGACTGGGAGCAACTGGGATCACACTGGAAGGAACTGGCAGCAACTGGCATCATGCAGGGACAACGGGGAGCAACTGGGAATGACTGGGACCATGTTGGGGGCAACTGGGAGTGCACTGGGGGCAGACTGGGAGCAGCTGGGATCACACTGGGAGGAATTGGGATGAACTGGGATCATGCTGGGAGTGACTGGAAGTGACTGGGAGCAACTGGGAGTGACTGGAACCAAACTGGGAGGAACTGGTCCAACCATGCAGGCAACTGGGAGTGACAAGGAGCATGGTGGGGGCAAATGGGTTATACTGGGAGAAACTGGGAATACGCAGGGAGCAACCAGGAAAATACTGGGGGTGACTGGGATCATACTGGGAAAAACTGGGAACGAACACAAAGTCAGTGGGATCATACTGGGAGTAACAGGGATCTACTCCGAGTCACTGGAAGTCATTGAGATTGCACTGGGAGGGACTGGGATCGCACAGGGATTGCATTGGGATCGCACTGGGAGGGACTGGGATTGCACAGGGAGCAACTGGGATTACACTGGGAGCCACTAGGATCGCACTGGGAGCCACTGGGAGGCACTGGGAGGGACTGGGATCGCATGGGATCACACTGGGAGCGACTGGGATTGCACTAGGAGCCACTGGGATCACACTGGGAGCCACTGGTATCGCACTGGGATCAAACTGGGATCGCATTGGGATCGCACTGGGAGGGACTGGGATTGCATTGGGATCACACTGGGAGGGACTGGGATCGCACTGGGAGGGACTGGGATCACACTGGGAGCGACTGGGATCACACTGGGAGGCACTGGGATATACTGGGAGTGACTGGGATCTTACTGAGAGGGACTGGGATCACACTGGGAGCCACTGGGATCGCACTGGGAGGGACTGGGATCGCACTGGGAGGCACTGGGATCACACTGGGAGCCACTGGGATCGCACTGGGATCGCACTGAGAGGGACTGGGATCACACTGGGAGTGACTGGGATTGCACTGAGAGCCACTGGGATCGCACTGGGATCAAACTGGGATTGCACTGGGGTCAAAAGGGACCGCACTGGGAGGGACTGGGATCGCACTCGGAGCCACTGGGATCACAATGGGAGCCACTGGGATTACACTGGGAGCCACTGGGATCGCACTGGGAGGGACTGGGATCGCACTGGGAGTGACTGGGATATACTGGGAGGGACTGGGATCGCACTGGGAGGGACTGGGATCGGACTAGGGTCAAACTGGGAGCGACTGGGAGCCACTGGCTATCCTGAGAGGGACCGGGATCGCACTAGAACCGACTGGGATCACACTGGGAGGGACTGGGATCGCACTGGGAGGGACTGGGATATACTGGGAGCGACTGGGATGGCAATGGGAGCGACTGGGATCTCACTGAGAGGGACTGGGATCGCACTGGGATCAAACGGGATCTCACTGGGAGGGACTGGGATCACACTGGGAGCCACTGGGATTGCACTGGGAGCCACTGGCTATACTGGTAAGGACTGGGATCGCACTGGGAGGGACTGGGATCGCACTGGGAGCCACTGGGATCGCACTGGGATCGCACTGGGATCACACTGGGAGGGACTGGGATCGGAGTGGGAGCCACTGGGATCGCACTGGGAGGGACTGGGATATACTGGGAGCGACTGGGATCGCACTGGGAGGGACTGGGATCGCACTCGGAGCCACTGGGATATACTGGGAGCCACTGGGATTACACTGGGAGCCACAGGGACCGTAATGGGAGCGACTGGGATCGCACAGGGATCCAACGGGATCTCACTGGGAGGGACTGGGATCACACTGGGAGCCACTGGGATCGCACTGGGATCGCACTGGGATCACACTGAGAGGGACTGGGATCAGAGTGGGAGTGACTGTTATCGCACTGGGAGGGACTGGGATATACTGGGAGCCACTGGGATCGCACTGGGAGCCACTAGGATCACAATGGGAGGCACTGGGATCACACTGGGAGCCACTGGGATCGCACTGGGATCAAACTGGGATCGCACTAGGATTGCACTGGGATCACACTTGCAGCCACTGGGATCGCACTGGGAGGGACTGGGATCGCACTGGGAGGGACTGGGATTGCACTGGGATCAAACTGGGATTGCACTGGGATCGCACTGGGAGCCACTGGGTTCGCACTGGGAGCCACTGGGATCGCACTGGGAGCGACTGGGTCACACTGGGAGCGACTGGGATCACGCTGGGATCAAACTGGGATCGCACTGGGATTGCACTGGGATCACACTGGGAGGGACTGGTATCGGAGTGGGAGCCACTGGGATCGCACTGGGAGGGACTGGGATATACTGGGAGCGACTAGGATCGCACTGGGAGCAACTGGGCTCGCACTGGGAGCCACTGGGTTCACACTGGGAGCCACTGGGATTACACTGGGAGGGACTGGGATCGCACTGGTAGGGACTGGGATCACACTGGGATCACACTGAGAGGCACTGGGATCACACTGGGACGGACTGGGATCGCACTGGGAAGGACTGGGATTGCACTGGGAGCGACTGGGATTGCACTGGGAGCCACTGGGATCACAATGGGAGCCACTGGGGTCGCACTGGGAGGGACTGGGATTGCAATGGGATCGCACTGGGAGTGACAGGGATCGCACTGGGAGGGACTGGGATATACTGGGAGCCACTGGGATATACTGGGAGCCACTGGGATCGCACTGGGAGGGACTGGGATCGCACTGGGAGGGACAGGGATCGCACTGGGATCACACTGGGAGCCACTGGGAGCCACTGGGATCACACTGGGATCGCACTGGGATCGCACTGGGAGCCACTGGGATCGCACTGGGAGGGACTGGGATCGCACTGGGATCAAACTGGGATCGCACTGGGAGCCACTGGGATCGCACTGGGAGCCACTGGGACCACACTGGGAGCCACTGGGATTACACTGGGAGCCACTGGGATCGCACTGGGATCAAACTGGGAGCGACTGGGATCAAACTGTGATCGCACTGGGAGCGACTGGGATCGCACTGGGAGGTACTGGGATCGCACTGGGAGCGACTGGGATCGCACTGGGATCGAACTGGAATCGCACTGGGAGCCACTGGGATCGCACTGGGAACCAGTGGCTATAGTGGGAGGGACTGGGATCGCACTGGGAGGGACTGGGATCTTACTGAGAGGGACTGGGATCGCACTGGGATCAAAATGGGATTGCACTGGGAGGGACTGGGATCACACTGGGAGCCACTGAGATTATACTGGGAGCCACTGGCTATACTGGTAGGGACTGGGATCGCACTGGGATCACACTGGGAGGGACTGGGATCAGAGTGGGAGCCACTGAGATCGCACTGGGAGGGACTGGGATCGCAGTGGGAGCCACTGGGATCGCACTGGGATCAAACTGGGATCACACTGGGAGCCACTGGGATCGCACTGGGAGGGACTGGGATCGGAGTGGGAGCCACTGGGATCGCACTGGGAGTGACTGGGATATACTGGGAGGGACTGGGAACGCACTGGGAGGGACTGGGATCGCACTGGGAGCCACTGGGATTGCACTGGGAGCGACTGGGATCGCACTGGGAGCCACTGGGATCACACTGGGAGGGACTGGAATCGCACTGGGAGCCACTGGATCACACTGGGAGCCACTGGGATCGCACTCGGAGCCACTGGGATCGCACTGGGAGCGACTGGGATCGCACTGGGATCAAACCGGGATCGCACTGGAAGGGACTGGGATCGCACTGGGATCAAACTGGGATCGCACTGGGAGCCACTGGGATCACACTGGGAGGGGCTGGGATCGCACTGGGATCGCACTGGGATCACACTGGGAGCCACTGGGATTGCACTGGGAGGGACTGGGATCGGACTGGGATCAAACTGGAATCGCACTGGGAGCCACTGGGATCACACTGGGAGGGACTGGGATCGCACTGGGAGCCACTGGGATCACACTGGGATCAAACTGGGATCGCACTGGGAGCCACTGTCTATACTGGGAGGGACCGGGATCGCACTAGAACTGACTGGGATCTCACTGGGAGGGACTGGGATATACTGGGATCACACTGGGATCACACTGGGAGGGACTGGGATATAATGGGATCACACTGGGAGGGACTGGGATCGCACTGGGAGGGACTGGGATCGCACTGGGATCGCACTGGGAGCCACTTGGATCGCACTGTGAGGGACTGGGAGGGACTGGGATCGCACTGGGAGGGACTGGGATTGCACTGGGATCGCACTGGGAGGGACTGGGAGGGACTGGGATCGCACTGGGATCACACTGGGATCACACTGGGAGGGACTGGGAGGGACTGGGATCGCACTGGGAGGGACTGGGAGGGACTGGGATCGCACTGGGATCGCACTGGGAGGGACTTGGGATTGCACTGAGAGGGACTGGGAGGGACTGGGATTGCACTAGAACCGACTGGGATCACACTGGGAGTGACAGGGATCGCACTGGGAGGGACTGGGATATACTGGGAGCGACTGGGATGGCAATGGGAGCGACTGGGATCTCACTGAGAGGGACTGGGATCGCACTGGGATCAAACGGGATCTCACTGGGAGGGACTGGGATCACACTGGGAGCCACTGGGATTGCACTGGGAGCCACTGGCTATACTGGTAGGGACTGGGATCGCACTGGGAGGGACTGGGATCGCACTGGGAGCCACTGGGATCGCACTGAGAGGGACTGGGATCGGAGAGGGAGCCACTGGGATCGCACTGGGAGGGACTGGGATATACTGGGAACGACTGGGATCGCACTGGGAGGGACTGGGATCGCACTCGGAGCCACTGGGATCACAATGGGAGCCACTGGGATTACACTGGGAGCCACTGGGACCGCAATGGGAGGGACTGGGATCGCACAGGGATCAAACGGGATCTCACTGGGAGGGACTGGGATCACACTGGGAGCCACTGGGATTGCACTGGGAGCCACCGGCTATACTGGTAGGGACTGGGATCGCACTGGGAGGGACTGGGATTGCATTGGGATCACACTGGGAGGGACTGGGATCGCACTGGGAGGGACTGGGATCACACTGGGAGCGACTGGGATCACACTGGGAGGGACTGGGATATACTGGGAGCCACTGGTATCACACTGGGAGCCACTAGGATCACAATGGGAGCCACTGGGATCGCACTGGGAGGGACTGGGATCACACTGGGAGCCACTGGGATCACACTGGGAGCCACTGGGATCGCACTGGGATCGCACTGAGAGGGACTGGGATCAAACTGGGAGTGACTGGGATTGCACTGAGAGCCACTGGGATCGCACTGGGATCAAACTGGGATTGCACTGGGGTCAAAAGGGACCGCACTGGGAGGGACTGGGATCGCACTCGGAGCCACTGGGATCACAATGGGAGCCACTGGGATTACACTGGGAGCCACTGGGATCGCACTGGGAGGGACTGGGATCGCACTGGGAGTGACTGGGATATACTGGGAGGGACTGGGATCGCACTGGGAGGGACTGGGATCGGACTAGGGTCAAACTGGGAGCGACTGGGAGCCACTGGCTATCCTGAGAGGGACCGAGATCGCACTAGAACCGACTGGGATCACACTGGGAGGGACTGGGATCGCACTGGGAGGGACTGGGATATACTGGGAGCGACTGGGATGGCAATGGGAGCGACTGGGATCTCACTGAGAGGGACTGGGATCGCACTGGGATCAAACGGGATCTCACTGGGAGGGACTGGGATCACACTGGGAGCCACTGGGATTGCACTGGGAGCCACTGGCTATACTGGTAGGGACTGGGATCGCACTGGGAGGGACTGGGATCGCACTGGGAGCCACTGGGATCGCACTGGGATCGCACTGGGATCACACTGAGAGGGACTGGGATCACACTGGGAGTGACTGGGATTGCACTGAGAGCCACTGGGATCGCACTAAGATCAAACTGGGATTGCACTGGGGTCAAAAGGGACCGCACTGGGAGGGACTGGGATCGCACTCGGAGCCACTGGGATCACAATGGGAGCCACTGGGATTACACTGGGAGCCACTGGGATCGCACTGGGAGCGACTGTGATTGCACTGGGAGCCACTGGGATTACACTGGTAGGGACTGGGATCGCACTGGGAGGGACTGGGATCGGACTAGGGTCAAACTGGGAGCGACTGGGAGCCACTGGCTATCCTGAGAGGGACCGAGATCGCACTAGAACCGACTGGGATCACACTGGGAGTGACAGGGATCGCACTGGGAGGGACTGGGATATACTGGGAGCGACTGGGATGGCAATGGGAGCGACTGGGATCTCACTGAGAGGGACTGGGATCGCACTGGGATCAAACGGGATCTCACTGGGAGGGACTGGGATCACACTGGGAGCCACTGGGATTGCACTGGGAGCCACTGGCTATACTGGTAGGGACTGGGATCGCACTGGGAGGGACTGGGATCGCACTGGGAGCCACTGGGATCGCACTGGGAGGGACTGGGATCGGAGTGGGAGCCACTGGGATCGCACTGGGAGGGACTGGGATATACTGGGAGCGACTGGGATCGCACTGGGAGGGACTGGGATCGCACTCGGAGCCACTGGGATCACAATGGGAGCCACTGGGATTACACTGGGAGCCACTGGGACCGCAATGGGAGGGACTGGGATCGCACAGGGATCAAACGGGATCTCACTGGGAGGGACTGGGATCACACTGGGAGCCACTGAGATTGCACTGGGAGCCACCGGCTATACTGGTAGGGACTGGGATCGCACTGGGAGGGACTGGGATCGCACTGGGATCGCACTGGGATCACACTGAGAGGGACTGGGATCGGAGTGGGAGCGACTGTTATCGCACTGGGAGGGACTGGGATATACTGGGAGCCACTGGGATCGCACTGGGAGCCACTAGGATCACAATGGGAGCCACTGGGATCGCACTGGGATCAAACTGGGATCGCACTAGGATTGCACTGGGATCACACTTGCAGCCACTGGGATCGCACTGGGAGGGACTGGGATCGCACTGGAAGGGACTGGGATTGCACTGGGATCAAACTGGGATTGCACTGGGATCGCACTGGGATCGCACTGGGAGCCACTGGGTTCGCACTGGGAGCCACTGGGATCGCACTGGGAGCGACTGGGTCACACTGGGAGCGACTGGGATCACACTGGGATCAAACTGGGATCGCACTGGGATTGCACTGGGATCACACTGGGAGGGACTGGTATTGGAGTGGGAGCCACTGGGATCGCACTGGGAGGGACTGGGATATACTGGGAGCGACTGGGATCGCACTGGGAGCAACTGGGCTCGCACTGGGAGCCAGTGGGATCACACTGGGAGCCACTGGGATTACACTGGGAGGGACTGGGATCGCACTGGTAGGGACTGGGATCGCACTGGGATCACACTGGGAGGCACTGGGATCACACTGGGAGGGACTGGGATCGCACTGGGAAGGACTGGGATCACAATGGGAGCCACTGGGATCGCACTGGGAGGGACTAGGATTGCAATGGGATCGCACTGGGAGTGACAGGGATCGCACTGGGAGGGACTGGGATATACTGGGAGCCACTGGGATATACTGGGAGCCACTGGTATCGCACTGGGAGCCACTGGGATCGCACTGGGAGGGACTGGGATCGCACTGGGATCACACTGGGAGCCACTGTGAGCCACTGGGATCACACTGGGATCGCACTGGGATCGCACTGGGAGCCACTGGGATCGCACTGTGAGGGACTGGGATCGCACTGGGATCAAACTGGGATCGCACTGGGAGCCACTGGGACCACACTGGGAGCGACTGGGATCGCACTGGGAGCCACTGGGATCGCACTGGGATCAAACTGGGAGCGACTGGGATCAAACTGTGATCGCACTGGGAGCGACTGGGATCGCACTGGGATCGAACTGGAATCGCACTGGGAGCCACTGGGATCGCACTGGGAACCAGTGGCTATAGTGGGAGGGACTGGGATCGCACTGGGAGGGACTGGGATCTTACTGAGAGGGACTGGGATCGCACTGGGATCAAAATG
Organism: Phalacrocorax carbo; assembly: GCF_963921805.1. Classification (NCBI taxonomy): domain Eukaryota; kingdom Metazoa; phylum Chordata; class Aves; order Suliformes; family Phalacrocoracidae; genus Phalacrocorax; species Phalacrocorax carbo. The sequence continues at coordinate 3,970,488 of NC_087538.1, forward strand.
GGATTGCACTGGGAGGTACTGGGATCACACTGGGAGCCACTGGGATTGTACTGGGAGCCACTGGCTATACTGGTAGGGACTGGGATCACACTGGGAGCCACTGGGATCGCACTGGGATCAAACTGGGATCACACTGCAAGCCACTGCGATCACACTGGGAGCCACTGGGATCACACTGGGAGGGACTGGGATCGCACTGGGAGTGACTGGGATATACTGGGAGGGACTGGGATCGCACTGGGAGCGACTGGGATCGCACTCGGAGCCAGTGGGATCGCACTGGGAGCGACTGGGATCGCACTGGGAGCCACTGGGATCACACTGGGAGGGACTGGGATCGCACTGGGAGCCACTAGATCACACTGGGAGCCACTGGGATCGCACTCGGAGCCACTGGGATATACTGGGAGCGACTGGGATCGCACTGGGATCAAACTGGGATCGCACTGGGAGCCACTGGGATCACACTGGGAGCGCTGGGATCGCACTGGGATCGCACTGGGATCGCACTGGGAGCCACTGGGATCACACTGGGAGGGACTGGGATCGCACTGGGAGCCACTGGGATCACACTGGGATCAAACTGGGATCACACTGGGAGCCACTGTCTATACTGGGAGGGACCGGGATCGCACTAGAACTGACTGGGATCGCACTGGGAGGGACTGGGATATACTGGGATTGCACTGGGATTGCACGGGGATCGCACTGGGAGGGACTGGGATATACTGGGATCGCACTGGGATCGCACTGGGAGGGACTGGGATATAATGGGATCACACTGGGAGGGACTGGGATCGCACTGGGAGGGACTGGGAGGGACTGGAATCGCACTGGGATCGCACTGGGATCGCACTGGGAGCGACTGGGAGGGACTGGGATCGCACTGGGAGGGACTGGGATTGCACTGGGATCGCACTGGGAGGGACTGGGAGGGACTGGGATCGCACTGGGATCACACTGGGAGGGACTGGGAGGGACTGGGATCGCACTGGGAGGGACTGGGAGGGACTGGGATCGCACTGGGATCGCACTGGGAGGGACTTGGGATTGCACTGGGAGGGACTGGGAGGGACTGTGATTGCACTGGGATCGCACTGGGAGGGACTTGGGATTGCACTGGGAGGGACTGGGAGGGACTGTGATTGCACTGGGATCGCACTGGGAGGGACTGGGATCGCACTGGGATCGCACTGGGAGGGACTTGGGATCGCACTGGGAGGGACTGGGAGGGACTGGGATCGCACTGGGATCGCACTGGGAGGGACTTGGGATTGCACTGGGAGGGACTGGGAGGGACTGTGATTGCACTGGGATCGCACTGGGAGGGACTGGGATCGCACTGGGATCGCACTGGGAGGGACTTGGGATCGCACTGGGAGGGACCTGGGACGGGACCTGGATCGCACTGGGATCGCACTGGGAGGGACTGGGATCGCACTGGGAGGGACTGGGAGGCACTGGGAGGCACTGGGAGGGACTGGGATCGCACTTGGAGGGACTGGGAGGCACTGGGAGGCACTGGGAGGCACTGGGAGGGACTGGGATCGCACTTGGAGGGACTGGGAGGCACTGGGAGGCACTGGGAGGCACTGGGAGGCACTGGGAGGGACTGGGATCGCCCGGGGGGCGCCGCCCCCCGCGGGGAGGGGAGGAGCGATGCAAAGTTATGCTAAGGAGCGCCGCGTGTTTACTCCGCCCGCCGCACCATCGAGTCGCGGCCTCCGGCCGTGCAGAGCGGCCGCCCGCCCTCCGATTGGCCGCAATCGGAGTCGTGAGGCGGGGAGGAAGTGGCGTCACGAGGCGCCCGGCGCGGCGGGCCTTTTGAATAGGAGAGGCGGCGGCGGCAGGTTGGGGGGTCCTGGGCGTGACGTCACGGCGGGCCGGTGACGTCATGGATGGGGGAGGGGGGAGGGGGGCACACGGCGGGGTGGGGCGGGGGGCTCTCGGGTCCCCGCTGACCCCGGGGTGCCCGCTGACCCCCCGGTGACCCCTGACTCTCGGCGCCCCCCAGCCCCGCGACCTCCGCGGTGGCGGAGCCCCGCCATGCCCCGCCCCAAGCCCACCGCCCCCCCGCCGCCGCGCGCGCCCCCGGCCGCGCCCCCCCCGGCGCCGCCGCCGCCAACGCCGCGCCGCGCCCGCAGTGAGTGGGGCCGCCCCTCCCCCCCCCCGGGCCGATGGACCCCCCCTCCCCCCCCGCCTATGGACCCCCCCTCCCCCCCCCGGGCCTATGGACCCCCCCTCCCCCCCCTGCCTATGGACCCCCCCCTCCCCCCCCCGCCTATGGACCCCCCCGCCTATGGACCCCCCCCCTCCCCCCCCCGGGGCCTATGGACCCCCCCTCCCCCCCCCTGCCTATGGACCCCCCCTCCCCCCCCGCCTATGGACCCCCCCCTCCCCCCCCCGCCTATGGACCCCCCCTGCCTATGGACCCCCCCCTCCCTCCCCGCCTATGGACCCCCCCCTCCCCCCCCCGCCTATGGACCCCCCTCCCCCCTGCCTATGGACCCCCCCTCCCCCCCCTGCTTATGGACCCCCCTCTCCCCCCGCCTATGGACCCCCCCTCCCCCCCCTGCCTATGGACCCCCCCTTCCCCCCCGCCTATGGACCCGCCCCTCCTCCCCCGCCTATGGACCCCCCCTGCCTATGGACCCCCCCTCCCCCCCCCCGGGCCTATAGACTCTTCCTGACCCACTCCAGGCCCTATAGAGCCTTCCCCTCCCCTCTGGACCCTATACCCCCCCGACCCTATAGATTTCCCCTGACTGCCCTGTACCCTATAGACCCTTCCCTGACCCCCCCCTCGGCCCTATAGCACCTCCCCCCCCGGATGCTATAGACTTCTCCCTCCCCTATAGATCGCCTCTAGACCCTGTAGATCCCTCCCTTCTCCCCCCCACCCCTATAGACTCCCCCAACCCCTGTAAGTTCTTCCCTTCCCTGAGTCCTATGAATTCCACTGGACCCTATAGATCTGTCCTACACCCTATGGACACCGCCCTACTCCGCCACACCCTATAGACACCCCCAAACCCTGTAGGTCCCTCCCAGACCCTATAGATCCCCTCCCTTCCCCCTGGACTCTTAGATTCCGCCCCCCCCCTCCCCCCCAACCTTATAGATCCTTCCCTTTCCCCTAACCTGGCCCCTATAGATTCCCCCATGGAATCTCTCCTCCCCCTCCAGGCCCTATAGATCCCTCCTAGAACCTATACACCCTACCCCAGGACCCTATGGATCCCTGCCTTCCCTGAACCTGGACCATATAGATCCCCCCGTGCTGCATGGGTCCCTTGGTTATTCCCTGACCTGGGCTATATAGATCCCCTGGACCCTATAGATTCCCCCACCACCCCTCTGCTCCTATGGATGCCTCGCAGACCCTACAGGCCCCTCCGCTCCTTCCCCCCTGGACACTATAGCTCCTCCATGTCCCCCTTGCGGGCCCTATAGATCCCTCCCAGACCTCTTCCCTCCATGCTGGGCCCTATAGATCCCCCTGACCCCCTCCCTTCCCCCCAGCCCCTATAGATCCCCCTGATATCCCCTATAGATCCCCCCACCCCTATAGCCCCACAGCCTCGATAGATCCTCCTGACTCCTCCCTTCCCCCCCAGGCCCTGTAGATGCCCCCTGAGCCCCCCGTCCCCCCAGGCCTGTACCCCCCCTATGGCCCCTCATCCCCTATTCCACCCCTATAACCCCCGCCTCTATAGACCCCCCCATCCCCCACATAGCCCCTATGCCCCCCTATAGCTCCCCTATAGCCCCCATAGCCCTTATAGGCCCTATCCCACCCCTATCCCCCCCATAACCCCCATCCTCCCCCATAGCCCCCCACCCCACATAGTCCCTATAGCCCCTATCACCCCCCCATAGCCCCTATAAGCCCCCTATACCCCCCCATAGCCCTCTATATCCCCTATATCCTCCTATGCCCCTATACACCCCCAATGAACCCCCCATAGTC